>NC_079449.1:20312626-20557626 GCF_903798145.1 Danio aesculapii | reverse complement strand
AATTTATTTCTTTACTTAAAAATAATTAAAATGTAACTTACACTCACATATGTTTTGTTTTTTTACATCCGGGCCAAATACTACATTTGACATTTGGCCCATGCCTGCTGTGCCAGCTTTATGCCAAATCTGGGCCAGAATTCTTTGGGTGATTGATCATATCATTTTTTGACAGTGCAGTATAATGTACATAGATGGTTGTTTTAACAGAATAAACCCTTCAGTCGTGACTCAAGGGCTTTTTTAGCCGTAAGAATGGGTTGGATGTTATCCTGCTTACTACATAGCTACTTCCCACGCAAGTACATAATTGCAAATAAAATATCAATTTATGTTGAAACACTTTATTCGCTCTGTAAACTGAAGTGCTCACAAAGAAAACACAGACCCGGATTAGCAGCAGGTTATTCCGAGAAGTTATTATTAGCCCCTTTCATTCAGTAATACCAGCCTGAAAATTGATCTATTCTGTACGATTTGTCAGTTTAGTGGCTACAAAAATGTAAGATTTTTTTAAGGAGACATGCCACTAAACCTCAAATCCTACTAAATTGTACAAATGAGATTGTACATATTCATATGAAGTATAACTACTAAATCAGAAAGTTACAAAGTACAGTGAGATTGGTTGGTAATACCACTAAACTGGTGTAAAACTACCAGGTTGACTTTAACAATAAATTCAGTTTTCTAAAATGGCCTGGGAATGATTTGACTGACCAATAAGAATCAAGTATTACAGAGAGCCATGTAAAATGCAAATATGAGCTCGTAAGCTATTATATAAGTACATGCGTGTAGAAACACATCACTGTATAACTTCAAACAAGTTGACACTCTTGTGTCCGTGTCTCTGGTTTTACAGCTGAGTGTCATATAGGAATGCTGTTGTGCTTGTAAGCTTGACCCCTGTTAAATTGGGGTCAGACATATGCCTGGTTTCATATATGCATTTTATGAAATGCTGCATAGGAGTATATTTCCAGACTCACTTTGAGCACATCTCGTCCAATGGCCTGGCATGTTTTCCAAAATCATCTAATTAGGAGTGTATATACACAAAATGCATTGCAATAATGTTCAACCTCAGTTTTTTTCCTCAAACATTATGTCATAATGGTATTTTTCGTGTCTTTAAACAATCTGTCTTCCCAGCTATTTAGCTTCTGGGCAAACTTATAGTTTTAAAGCCTGTATCTGTTCAGCCGCTTGTAAAGAAAATCCCTGTCCAACTATTTCCTAAGCATTTAACAGAACAGCGATGATACATTTTGTAGTGAAAAAGGTCTGATCTGCTATATACATACAGTTGAAGTCACAATTATTAGCCCTCCTGTGAATGTTTTTGTCGTTTTTAAATATTTCCCAAACCACAGAGCAAATAATTTTTCACAGTATTTCCTATTATATTTTTTCTTCTGGAGAAAGTCTTATTTGTTTTATTTCCACTACAATAAAAGCAGTTTTTAATTTTTTTAGAAACATTTTACAATTGTAATGTGATAGGACGCTGACAAGGACGTGCAGATCCAAATGCAGGATTTATTAGGAGAATGATCAGGCAAGCAAAGATCAACACAGGGCCAAACAGATGTATACACAGAGTTGTGGTCATTAAACGGGTGGATGGTCAAAAGGCAGGCAGCAGACAGGAATAAACAATAAAACAAGGCAAGGGTCTAACAGAGCAAGGCAAGGCAAGCGCATTGTAAAGTTTACAGTACCCATAAACAAGACACAGCACTGATGCGTGTGTGTGTTTGTTGTATAAAAAGCCCTTGTAATCAGTCCTTGACAATCCTCTGGCTGTGTGTGCGTGCGTGTGTGTAATCAGCAGAATCCAGAACATGTGCGTGTGAGCAGTGCATAACTGGACCTGTAGGCCATATAATGGTGGATTTGTAGTTCTATATCGATCTGCGTATTTACCAGTGATCTACAAGGATTAGATCAGTGATTATTGTGACAACGATCAATATTATTAGTCCTCAGAAACAATTTTTGTTATACAATGATTTGCCTAATTACCCTATCATGCATAAATAACCTAATTAACCTAAGCCTTTAAATGTCACTTTGAGCTGAATACTAGTGTCTTGATTAAATTAAACTATATATCCTAGCCCTGCTTTATGACCATAACCAAACATTAGGACACATAAGTATCCGGTATTCCTGGCAATTCAGGCTGCTTTCAGTTACCGTCAGCAGACTGTGCTATTTGAAACAGAAACTCATTAAAATCACCAACAAACCATGAAGGAGAAGCAGAAGTGTGTTAGTGACATGAAACGGAGACGGGGGGAGTTTTGGTCCCTCTGAAACATAGAGTGTAATTCAGTATTGAAAAGGAAGTTGATCTGGCCTTTATGGTCCATCACTGTGACTTTTAAACTGATCCTCTGGCCTGTTTTAGTCGACATACAAGCCATTTCCATTCTTAAAGGAAAACAGCTGAGTAGACAAAGTGCTTGTATACACAAGGGAATTGGGCAAGTAAATGAGGCATGATAATTACATTTTATGCTACATTTCATTGAAAAAATATTTTTAAATGTTTTATTACTTTTTTATATTACTTTAACAGTATTGTTCTTTTTCTTTTATTATTATTATTAACATTATTATTCATTCATTAATTCATTCATTCATCCATTCATTCTTTTTTTTTCGGCTTAGTCCCTTTATTAATCAGTGGTCGTCACAGTGGAATGAACCGCCAACTTATCCAGCATATGTTTTATCCAGCGGATGCCCTTCCAGCCGCAACGCAACACTGGGAAACACCCTTACACTCTTGCACACACACATACAGTATGGCCAATTTAGCTTATTCAATTCACCTATAACGCATGTCTTTGGACTGTGGGGAAAACCAGAGCACCTGGAAAAACTGTATACAAACATATGCACACACCACAGAAAAGCCAACTGGCCCAGCCGGGACTCAAACCAGCAATCTTCTTGCTGTGAGGCAACAGTGCTAACTACTGAGCCACCGTGTCACCTTTATTATTATTGTTATTAATCAATTATTATTATTATTATTATTATTAATCATTTATTATTATTATTAATCATTTATCATTATTATTGATCATTTATTATTATTATTAATCATTTATCATTATTATTGATCATTTATTATTATTATTAAGCATTATTATTATTAATCATTCATTATTATAAATCATTTATTTTTATTATTATTATTAATAATAATAATTATTATTATTATATTATATATAAATTATGTATTATTATTATATTATTATTACTACTACTACTATATTATTACATTATAATCATTATTAATCATTTATTGTAGTTATTAATCATTTATTATTATTATTATTATTAATAATAATCATTTATATAATAATAATAATTATTATTATTATTAATTTATTTTTATTATTATTAATCATGTATTATTATTATTATTATTATTAATCATTTATATAATAATAATAATAATTATTATTATTATTATTATTATTAATTTATTATTATTATTAATCAAGTATAATTATTATTATTATTATTATTATTATTATTATTATTATTACCATTTTGGTAAATGGAAGTGTTTGTATTTTTGTTAGAAAGATTGTTTTTATGCAGGTTGTAAGCAGAACTGTAAAAACTGTAATATTGACAACTTAAATTTGTGGTGACGCGGTGGTGCAGTGGGTAGCGCATTCGCCTCACAGCAAGAAGGTCGCTGGTTCGAGCCTTGGTTGGGTCAGTTGGCATTACTGTGTGGAGTTTGCATGTTCTTCCCATGTTCGCGTGGGTTTCCTCTGGGTGCTCCGGTTTCACCCACAAGTCCAAAGACATGTGGTACAGGTGAATCGGGTATGCTAAAGTTGACCGGAGTGTGTGTGTTTAGATAATTAGTATGCAAAGTAGGACAACTGACTTTACAAATGAGAATGACAGTGTGTTTTCCTTGTGAAAACAAGAGATTTTCTGCATGAAAATTGTGCCAAATGCAGAGAATTGTGTGTAGTGTTTTGAAAAAAGTGTGTTTTAAAACTGCAATTTGAGTGTAAAGCAGGAATTGTGCTTGTAGTTTAGCAGAATTGGTTCAGGGGGTTGGTGCATCAGTTTCATGTTGTAGTCATTGTGCCTGAAGTACAAGTAATTGTGTGTAAACAATTGAAGAAAACTGTAATAAAGGGAATAAGCCGAAAAGAAAATTAATGAATGAATGAATAAATAAATTTGTATTTTAAAATATTTGTTTATTTGGTGAAACACCAAAAAAATCTGAAAAATGTTCACTGTAAAAATATTAGTGCTGCCTTTAAATTATCAGTTCAATCTAATTATCTTTTCTAGTCATCTCAGCTTATATCAGTCAAACTGACTAAAATATTAAGTTAAACTTTGTATAACTTAAAATATTTAGATATTTTATTAACTTAATATTATACATTAATGTATTAACCTAAAAACAACTTATTAAAATAAGCTAAAACATCATAAAAATATTTGTTGTCTTGACTTTGTCATTATTTTTTACAGTGCATTTTTCCTTACATTTATGAATTAAAATAAATTACCAGTTTAAATCCCAATATTTCACATGCATGTTGAGACAAGGAATGCAAAAAAAGAAAAAAAGCGACGATGAGATTTCTAAAATAGTCTTACATTTTTGTCGGTCATATTTAATCTCATTTAGGAGTGTTTATCCAATGGGAAGTACTTATTGTATGATTGTATTAAAATGTTAAGTTAATCACTGATTGAGGTCAGTTTAATCGAGGAAGTAAAATCACAATCCAAAATTGAACAATAGTATATGCAATGTAATTGTAGCATGCAATAGACCTACAATTATACTTCATATATTAAAAAGGGATCAATTCAATTATTTCTTCATGGAGAATGAACCAAGGTCATTCTGCGTAAAGAGCTTTACAAATACTTTTAACCCAACAAAAACATGCTTTAAGGTTAATAAGACCCTTTCGAATATTTAATCATATATCAGAATGTCCACTAATGTATTTTTGTATAATATTGACACTTATTTCATATATTACAAATAATTAATGTTAGAGAGTTTGTGGGCAAAACATTCACAAAATGAAAAGTTTCTGTTTTTCCATCAGCATCAAGCAGAGGTCAGTAAGCCATGCTTTATAATCCTCTAATACAAGATAAAATGAAAATAAAGCGCGTGTGTGTGTGTGTGTGTGTGTGTGTGCGTGTGTGTGTGTGTGTGTGTGTGTGTGTGCGTGTGTGTGTGTGTGTGTGTGTGTGTGTGTGTGTGTGTGAAGAGAGATACAGTTAAGAATAAAAGTGCTGAAACAGGTCTGATTGTAAAAGTGCTTGATTTCAAGAGTCTCCAGCATATGATCGCATGTATCTCTCTTTGATCAGGTCTCCTACAAGTCTATGCAGCTCCACCCATGCACTAGAACTGCTCTCACCACACTTGAGTGGCATTTCAAATGGACTGTGCATCTTCCTTTACACAGTCATCCATCAAGTAATTGGCAGATTTCTTCCCGTATGACTACAAAAGCACTTTCACTGTGCTTCACGGGAAACACATCTGAGCATTGGAAAAAAATAATTACTCAGTACTTCCTAATGGTCAAATTGCAGAGTCCTCTCTTAATGGATAGTTCACCCAGAAAGGAAAGCTCACTCATCATTCATTTAACCTCATGTCAGTACTTTTTTTTATTTTAATTTTTTGTTTTTTTGCAGAATGTAGATGCTGTCACAGTAGTGCCACTAATAGTGACCAGAGGCATAGCGAAAACAAATCAAGTTTATTTACACAGATTTCAAATATTTGGCATTATGGGACCTTGATCTCCATTCCACCAACATTTGCTTTTGGTTGAAAATGTAATTTTTTGTTTGACACACAGTGGTTGAATTAAGCGCAGGTTGCCAGATTGAAGACCAAGGAGCAAGTCTGACAATTGAGGCTAAAGGCTGATTTAAATCGTGTTCTTTACAAAGGCAACAGCATGGGATAGAAGGATTATTCTCCATATTAAAAGGAGTTTTTGTTCTAACCAACACCTCAAACTGATATATTAGAATTGGTTTCTGTTTCTTACAGATGAATAACAGAAACCTGACAATGATAGCCTCAAGTACACCTAGTGTGCTTTATTCAGTGTTAAATGCTGATAATAATGCCATTTTATATGACAGTTATTGCCATACTACTGAAAGCAGCAGCAGATAGTTCACCTCAATAAAATAGACCATTTCACATTGAACTTTAGAACTGTGACTCAAAAGCAACACATAGTGATTCAGCATGTACATATGTATTAATATGTATTAATTCGATTATAAACTGAACCATTTCATGCATGAGTGCGTATTCTGTGCTTCTAAATGGCTGTATTTAAACTTCTGTCGTGTTTCGTCTGGTGCAAACAGCCAAATTGCTTATTACTGCAAATCTCATCATGTAGCGTGTTGTTAAGACATGGGTTTACAATGTAACCAGGCTGCTCACCTAATGTTTACGCTTGTTATATTTATATTTGGTGGTAATTGATAACCTCATGTGGAACTCTGAATCTGCCTCTCATTTGGGAGTCTGCTACTGCCCACCAGAGGTCACATTTAGGTCGCTGATGCATGCTTTGAGAGCCTTTCTGAATGAATGAATGAATGAATGAATGAAATATGCATTTTCTAACAGGGTAACCCGGGGTGCTGAAACATAATTGGCTAAACTGGCATTGGGCGGGTTAAATGACCAAAACAAAGACAGCATTTTGCACGTAACAGACATTTTCAAAGCAGAATAACTGACTTCAGCATTGTTTTCAGATTTAAAAAAAAGAACTGGCTTGTTTCTTAAATATCTGCAAACTTATGATTGTATTTTTATGCTTTAAAAGAATCAAAACTTACATACAGCACCTCTAAACAAAGTTACTTTTATTTACATTTTTGATAAAACAGAAATAGAGAAATACAAGTTCAAAAATAAAAAATAAATACTGGCAGCTCATTATCTCTTTTTTAAATGTTTTTTTTTGTATTGTAATTTATGACGAACCCATTATTATCACATGACCTACACTGAAAAAATATTTTTGCTAAATTGTTTCAAACAATTAATATGCACTGAAAAAAAGCTTGCTTGTTCTAACAAATTAAAATTAATTGAAACAACACAATTCTTTTGTGTTTTTTGGGGACAACTTAATTGTTTTATGTTCAATCCACTTAAATATCTAAAATCAATTAAGTTAATCGTTTTTACATATTTAGGTGGATTGAACATAAAACAATTAATTTTGTGGAACCCAGCATTTTGTACAGTGTGGGCTGAATTTAAACAAACAAATTAAATTTAGTAATGTTCAACTTACCCTACCAACTTACCACTTACTTTAAAAACATTTAGTAAATCCAATGAATCTTTTTTTTTCAGTGTACTAGAGCTGCACGATATTGGAAAAATCTGATATTGCAATATTTTATTTTTCTGCAATATATATTGGGACATGAATACAGTTTTTACAAGATAATTTGAATAGCACAATTTGACAGTTTTCTGGGGAGTTAAACAGTATTCAGGTACAGAAATTGAATAATCACAATGAAAAAAATTACTTTGTCTAACTGACTAAAGTCTAAATATCTAAATATTCTTGGATCAAGTAAAATATTGTTTTGTTTTAAATTATCTGTCAGTGGTGTAAGTAAAAAAAATCTTGTTTTTGCTTTGAAATGTAGATATTTGGATTAGAAACAAAAATTCTATGTAAAATAAATTTTTTTGCAAAAATTCCATCTAAATACAGTAATTAAATACAATTCTCTAGCTCCTGGTCAACTATAATTCAGACTCAACATTGAAATTTTGCACATTGTGATATCAATGCTGAGACGATATATTGTACAGCCCTATGACCTATCCACATTATCTATGTTGCTTCACTCCCATTTCACACCTCAGAATCTCATCGGAAGCAGTCATTCAAGTACTTCTCGCCTACTGTTTTTTTAATACTACGATTTCGGATCCACATCTCATTTACTGTTTTTCAAATACTATATAGGAGGGAAGTATATGATTTTAGATGCACCAAGTATATTATAATACATCAAGGCCCTATTATGCAATTTAAAAGCATAAATAAATGAATTATTTTATCATATTTATTATTGTATGTAAATAATATTTTGTTACAGTAAAATTCTGATTTTAAATGTCCTTTTTAATACCACAGGAAAATATTACCACAATATTCAAGGCACAAAGTTTACACTGTATCCAAGAAAATAATGCTTGTATATTTTAAAGTTAAATGCAAGACAATCTGATAAATACACTCACAAATAAATGCAATAGAGCAAAGATAGATTTGAAAGCAGTTATTTTAGGTCATCCTAGGTCTAGCAGGGATTTCTCTCTGTTTTTGTTGTTGTTTATCAATGCCAGACAGTATCAGCATGTGTCTAAATGCATGGATCTAACATACTTATACACATCTGATTTATTTCTGAACTGTTTACATTCACTTACTGGTTTTTGAATATTATTAATTCATATACACCTCACATTCCGTTTATCATACTATAGTAGGCCTATAGTAAAATAAACACGTGAGCTCTGTTTATTAGCATCTTGCTTATGAATGTTTAAATAGATAAAAACCTAAAAATGAGCATTGTGCTTGCAGCATAAACTTGAAGCGAGCCACACTGAGCCCCTGAAAACACTGGATAAATGGAATTGAAAGTGAAACTGTGGTGGTCCGTAACACCATAACAAAACACGAGGACCTGCAGAACCGCAAAGTGTATAAACTCGCTGGGAGAGAAAAAGCACAGCTGATAACAGTGTTTCGGTACTTGATATTAACAATGTATCATGTCAAATATTTTACTAGTTTCAATATTTTTGGCAACACTAAAAGGACAGATAAAAATAGCCCAAAACACTTTTAAAATAACTGGAGTTCATTTTACAATAGAATTATATCCTGATCTTTTAACTTTCATATTAACTTCAAAGAGTTTCTTGCCAATATTCAATTATTTGTGAAATATACTAGCAATTGCTGAGCTTTCATTACATGGTTTTGTGCTACATATATTAAGCCTCATGAAGTTGTACAGTCCTTCTGAATGAATAGAAGTATAAAATTAAAACATATTTAAATTGCAGGATTTAAGTTTGAGAGGACAGTTTTTAACTCTGATATCCTCTGTTCACCGTATACTGTCATTATATAGAAAAAAAAGAGCAGTGCGATCATTCTGACAGAAGAAGTACAGTAACTCAGACAGCTTTTGAATGACATGAGGGTGTGTAAATAATGACAGAATTTTCATTATTAACGTACGGTATCATACATGGAAATCCAATAATATGAAATAAATATTTCTCACAAGCTAGCAATGCTGCTGGCACTTGCTTGCAAATCTCCACTAATCTAGCAATACTTATGCTAATGAAGGTTTCTGGAAAGCTGTTTAATGCTACTATGTATTGTAAATGTCAAAAAATATGATCAATTGATACTTTTTACGGCAGTGTTCGATCATTAAGATAGTATTGTAGTTTTTCTTAAACGTTTGACAGCTTTTTATATACGTTTTAGTTTAAACCTAAATTTTAGTCAATACTTTGACTAATTATTTGTCATTTTTTTGTTTTTATTTGAACCATTTATAAACATATTAAAAATTAAATAGTTTTAATTTTAGTCAAACATTGGTCACTATTTTGTATTTTCATTTTTATTTTTGAATATGTATAAACTTTATATCGTTAAAGGTATTTTTTTGGCAATTTACTTTATCATTTTGGCAAGAGTTCAGCAAGTAGATAAAAACATCAGCGCTATTTAGCAGATATGTCATCAGTAATAAAAAAAAACTAAAATACTCTATAAATGTAAGACAAGATTGCCAAATCACAGCTTGAAACCAAATCTGCGATACTATATTTGCCACACCGCCCATTAAATACTGATTTGCATTTATCTAACATCTTAAAAATAAATCTCAGCTTAGCGATTTCAACTTTGGCCCCCAGCCAGCCTTCAGGAGCCCCAGACCTGCCGCAACAGGTTTGCCAATACACACAAACACACACGTGTTCGCGCAGCTACACACACTCACAGGTCACTGGCAGCTGTGAGCCTCTCTAAGGTAATGAGAACATATTTGAAATGTTCTATCAGACACATCCATAATCATATCCCGGAGAGAATGGGCTTTCTGCCGAAACTTCAGCACCCAGAGGGAAACGACCCCGCTGACTGAATCTGACTGCACCTGCCTTGCCTTGCCCTCTCTCTTTTGCTGTATCCCTCTCTTCTCTTTCCTAGATGTATTTGGGCAGATTTCACCCAGGTGGAGACAAGCCTAACAACAAGCCCGAGGGACACTTCTTGATTTATTGGTGCCAAACAGGATACAATTTTGCAGGTGAAAAAGTGAAATGTTTACACTCACTCTTTCCTTTTGGATTTATTTACATGATATTTTGCCGTCAGTTAATCCTTATCTTCAGGTTTGTACACTGGATGGTGAACAGAGCAGTGTATAGTAGGCTAAATAAAGTAGTAAAATCAATTTTCACTTACCGCTGTGTGTGGCTCTTCCAGGCCCAGGTTGTAAATAAATGCAAGTCAGTCAGAGTCCAGATTGAAGTTGTAGATCTGCTTCAAAAATCTCTGTCTTGAATTGCCTGTCTGCTTTTATAGTGACTGACTGACTGACTGACAAGAAAAACAACTGAGACTGATATCTATAGAGAAAAAGAGAGAAAGAGAGAGAGAGGGAGGGAAAATGAATGTCAGCACAGGTGAATTCTTCCCCTACCCTCCTAGTGAACCTGGGAGGCAGAACCACAACCGCTGCTGTATTAAAATCATATTCTAATGTGAACGAGGGATGGATTGATGGATGGAGAGAAGGAAACATAGTGACAGTGAAAGGGAATCGCTCAGTGAAGTGCTTATGTTACGCTGCTCCTCTGGGTTTGTTTGTGTAAGGTAATCAAAACTAAAGGGATTGAGGCTGAATGACTGATTGAAGAATTTGTCGTTTTGTGTGTTTTTTGTCATGCAGCTTTTCTTTAAAACTGTTTTGATGTGTGTTACTGTAATTCCATTGTATAAGGATTTATGAGTTGTTTTTTGTTATCTGGTTTGTTTTAGATTGTTATGATGACATTTTAGACTGCACATTTACATGACCGTGTGATAAGTTTTAAAGCATTAAAATTATTATATATACAAATATTTATATATTTGTATATTATTTTAAATAGGTATTTTCTAACAGTAAAAGGACTTATTATTATTATGACTTATTATAAAATTATATTATATTATATTATATTGTATTGTATTGTATTGTATTATATTATATTATATTATATTGTATTATATTATATTGTATTATATTATATTATATTATATTATATTATATTATATTATATTATATTATATATGACTCTGGACCCAACTCCATTCAAAGTTGAATGGACAGGCAAGTATGCCTTTATTTTGCCACAAGGCATTCTGCTTTATTTGTAAGATAGATATTTACATATCTATGAATTTGTAATGAGACAATTGGAGTTGTAAAGAGTGGAAATGTGAAGTGCCACTATGAAACAAAATACGGACATTTTGAATAGTACAGATATAAGGACCACAAAACTACAACACCTAAAGTTTTCATTACACACCTTTTGTATTTTTCACCTTTTTTTAGTGAGAGGGCTGGATGCAGACCTGGTGCAGTTGCAATCTGAGCTGCAAGCAATGATTTTTAATGCCCACACCTAAACCTATCACTAGCTCCATTGAGTGCATTGTGTCCAGTGGTGTAAAATAACAAATTACAAATACTCAAACTACTGTAATTGAGTAGTTTTTCTCAGGATTGTAATTTACGAAGTAGTTTTTAAAATGTGTACTTTTACTTGACTACATTTTTAGTGCTGGATCGGTACTTTTACTCCCCTACTTTACTATTTCCTGTCTATGGGAATTAGAAAACATCCAACCTAAAGTCAACCAAATATCAACGTCTAATGATGTTACAGCTTGACGTTGTGTGGATGTTACCATTATGACGTTTATCAGATGTTAGATTTTGGTTGCCATCCCTGATGAATAAATGTCAGTATTTGACATCAATATGATGTTGATTTAAGATGTTGGCTCGACGTTGGATTTTAGTAATTTGCCAATACAACCTAAAATCAACCAAATATCAATGTCATTTGATGATGTTATTCAGCATCAAAATAAAATTGCCCTTAGACACTGGCTAGACACTGAATTTTGGTCACCTGACATCTCAACCTAAATCTAACCTAATATTAACGTCTTATGACGTTGTGTGCCTGCTGGGCAAACTAAATGCACTACAGAATTTTACGTTTACATGCATCCTTTTTACAGCGTAATTCTCACTACTCTTGAGTACTTTTGAAAGGTCTACTTTTTACTCATACTTTGAGTAATTTTTAAAACAGATACTTTTACTCTACTTGCACTACATTTTAGGCAAGTAATGGTACTTTTACTCAAGTATGATTTTTCAGTACTATTTCCACCACTGATTGTGTCTGACATTCCATCTCTGAGATATGCAATCTTATACAAAAATGCACTAATATTAGTAGTTTTGCCACATTTGCATTGTATTTAATGTGTTTTGAGTGCAAATATCACTTTATTTAAAGAGAGATAAATAATGTTGACTTGTGATGCATGTTATGGATATGTATTAAAAAAAAGTTATGTAATTTCAATTGTTCCGAACATTTGACCATAATAAAAATTCAGATTTGGACCTTTTAATGTAGACATTAAGAGCCCTTTTTTATTATATTATATTATATTATATTATATTATATTATATTATATTTTATTATATTATATTATATTAATTATGTTTCCCAGTGATGGGTTGCAGCTGGAAGGGCATCCGCTGTGTAAAACATATGCTGGATAAGTTGGTGGTTCATTCCACTGTGGCGACCCCAGATTATTAAAGGGACTAAGCCGAAAAGAAAATGAAATAATGAATGAATATTAATAATTTGCTCTCCCTTGGTATAATAGATAGATAGATAGATAGATAGATAGATAGATAGATAGATAGATAGATAGATAGATAGATAGATAGATAGATAGATAGATAGATAGATAGATAGATAGATAGATAGATAGATAGATAGATAGATAGATAGATAGATAGATAGATAGATAGATAGATAGATAGATAGATAGATAGATAGATAGATAGATAGATAGATAGATAGCACTAAATCCATAACATGTTTCAGCAGCACCTACTTACAATACACTACATTGCTATATTATATTTCAAGTTATCCCTCTTTGATTAGTCCTATTTCTGTGTGCTCTGCGAAGACATCTTGAAATAACATGCCTTAAGCCCTGTGATGGTGTAACCGATTACGGTGAATAGTTTGGCACCAGCACATGGCATAACAAAGCCCACTTGACAGAGATATTTCTGCTAGTCTTTTCCTGTTGGCCTAGGCATATCAGCTCATGCAAAATCAATACATAAAACAGAAAACCCTTTCTGTGCTGTGCTACATTTAATTTTGACACTAAGGATCTTTTGATTTTGTTATAAAGCAATTTTAAAATTACATTCTCACTTGCTTGTTCTCAAAAAAAGCAAACAGATAGTCGTAAATATTAAACTTGCATAAACATTTTCTTTCATGACTCAAAATTTCTGTTTTCAAATTCTGGTTTTATTGAGGGTGTTAGCAGGATGATTTATGACAATGAAGAGAACTCTTTAAAACACTGCGAATTGACACATGCCGCACATAGAGTAATGAAGTTAGGCATTCACATTTGGCTGAACACGATGGTCATATAATTTAGCTTGAATCACGAACATACCTGCTGAAGTTTTGCCTGAGACGTGCAGATGAGGACAAATATTTATTGCTCAAATACATTTTATAAACTCATAAATTAAGAAAAAATAAGGATGATAACCAATGGAGGATAAGCAGGGCTTGACAATAAGGACTGCCTGATGGCCCAGGGCCAGTGTGCCAGAAGCGCGGGACAGTAGACAGGATCGTTACTGGCCCAAATGGGTTTAGTTGAATTTGGCTGCGACTGTTTTTGAATTGCATGCAAACAGAGTGATTTCACACCTAGACTTTTGTTTCAGAACCTGTCCTGTTTGCCCAGTTAGTTTGGCATATGTGAATCCCACAATCGTGCTTGGATCCACACCAAACCAATTGGTCCAAAAATTGCCTGAATGAGCTAGTCTTGGCTCGACTGAAACAAACTGTTAGGTGGATCAGTTGTAGTGAGAATGCTCAATGAACCAGGCTATATCACAGTGTATTATGGTTGTGTAATAGCCATAAATATGGCTATTTGAAGAGAGAATTATCAGTAGAGCGGGATGTCATTCCTACCGGCAAATGTGTGTTTCATGTCGAATACGAAAGTGCAAGCATGTTGAAATATACCGATTGCTGTTTATCCACTAGGAAAATTGACAGAAATTACCATCTGATCATTTTTCCATATTTTAATCTTGTAATATTTTGTATTAGGTCTATTTTGTTCATTTCTGGACTGACACCTCAAAAAGAAGATCAGCATTGATCTGCTTCATGATTGGTTTCAGTTCATCTGTTATTTCTCTCTATAATTTAAGCCTGTAATGCATAATTCTGGCCAACATTTTTTTTAATACATTGATTGATTCAATAAACAGATTTTTACAAAACTTGACAACTGAAATGAGGCTAAGAGAAAGTCTTACCTCTCTGATTTATTTATTTAATTTATTTATTAAATTAAAGTGCACATTTTCGCTTATAATATATATAATTCTTTAAATTGCCAGTTGTTGTTTTTTTAAGTAATGCTAAATAAAAAGTGTATGTATACAATTATGTTTTGCTTTTAACACATTATTTAAAATATCTGGCTAAGAAATAGCTAATAACTTCTTTTTTGGTGGCGCCAGTGAAAATTTTGGCAGGGCAAGTATAAATCTGAACCACTGGTCCGATCGTACCAGTAGAAAAAATCCTTAGTGTTGAAACCTGATAAGGTTCTGTTTATAAGTGCCCACCTGCCAAATGCTATTATATATACATGAAATGCCATCAGTCTACAGAGATTTCCCAGTTTTTCTGTTGCAATTGGGAGATCACAATATTACTATAGTATAAATACAACACTACAGCATACAAAAGAGAGAGATCGACTTAGAAAGCCATTTACCTGTTTAATAATGATTGGATCATCTGTAACGTCAGTTTGAAATTACGATGGCTGTTTCTCAATATGCGTTCTTCAGCGGTCTTGCTTGCTCGTGTTCTCGTGTAACGTCATCATCAGCTGCCAAAGTTCAGTTCCAATACTCTGAAGATCGCAAGAACAGAGGACGCGTGAAACTTCCCGGATGTGATCTTGATATCGAGGACACACCGATGCAGACTTGAGCACCGAACTCGCGCTGGAAGTCCCAGAAGTCATTGCAACTGGAGGTAGGAAGCGCAGCATTTTATGTAGACTTATTATTAAAGTTCAGAGATATCACTTATTTACCTCAGGAGTTTCCCTAAATGAAACGGTGAATATAAACATTACCATGTGCATCTTGATAAAGGAATAAACACATTAAGGGTGTTTATTTGCTGAAATTATTAAAATCTGTTTTATTTATATTGTGCAGCGTATATTTGTTAGGTATTTATGCAGAGTATATATTTTAAAAGGGGGAAAAACAATAAATCGTTGTATGAATGTTGTAATGTTTAAGTAATTTTCCATTAAAAACACGTGAAGGTCATGTGGCCATCGGGAGGACACCTGGCAAGACCATAGGCTACTCTTCACAAAAACGCAAGTCCGTTCTCTGCGTTCTTGGAACTGAGAAACAGCCGGCGTTTTTCCTCTTAGGGTTATTATGCGGTCTCTGTCGCCATCTTGTGCGTGAACATCGTCACCCGTCTTTGCTCAAAGACAGGCTAATGCTGTCTCTCAGAAATTATAAATAATTTAAAATAGGCTCTATTCTTATAAATAAACTGCGCAATTGCAATCTAAACAACTACATTCTCGCCTAAAAAGTTTCAAAAGTACGTTATGTTGTCCAATGGGAGCAATATTTGTCAAGCTGTAGAGTCCTCTGCTTGTCGCTGTATATGTGGGCGGAGTACTACACAAGGGTGAAGAGGCTGGACGAGAGCTGTTATTTGCTGAATATCGCTTGATTATCAGCCAATCAGATTCAAGAACCAGACAGAACTGTAGTATAAATATAAATAAATATATAAGCTTGAGTGTCCTAATTTAAATTAATTGCATGCACCATTTTGCCATGGTGAAAAAAACACAATAACCAAAATGGAATAGAATAGAATAGAATAGAATAGAATAGAATAGAATAGAATAGAATAGAATAGAATAGAATAGACCCTTTTCACACTTCCAGATTTTTCAGCAGCAGAAGTCATCATAGCTGGGTAAACTTAAAGCACACTGAATGGGAAACTATCAATGGTATTATCAAGACTTTGAAAAAAAGTCAACAAAATCAAATTTACTGTCCTGCCCATACACTCATTTCAAACGACTCACGCAAGCAGAAATTCATATTTTGTAATTTGATGCAAAGATATAATACATACTTAAATACATATAAATATAATATTCAAAACTTTCAAGGATTGAAGATTACAATGACCATTAAATACATAACAGTGTTGTGAAGAGTCCATAGAATAGAATAGAATATGGCATCAGTTGGCGAATAGACGTTACCTGTTCCATTATCATTTTACAGCATTATTTATCATAAGGTATACCTCTTCGTAGATAGCCTACAGAAAAACAAACTACTTCAAATGAAAACCCATGAAAGGAAATTGCATTGTGAGGGTTAACATCCAGAGGTTACCATCCTGTACCTACTGTCCACCCCGACCCATGTTTGCCAATCTCATCCAGTGACTACACTCATCCACTTATCTGATGATTCAGCTCAGAGCATGACAGGATTTGCCTTCTGTCCTCTCAGCATGGGTCAAACCAATCAAGATCTTTGGAGCTGGAAATGGATGACCAGCAAAGTACAAGAATATGAAAATCAGAAACTCACTTTCTTTCGGCTTATTCCTTGCTTTATTAGGGGTCACCACAGTGGAATAAATCACCAATTACTCTGGCAATTGTTTTACATAGTTCCCTTCAGCCGCAACCCAGCAGTGAGAGTACAACCCTCAATGCTGAGAAACCAATTCAAAAACAGACCATTTTTAATTTTATCCAAAAAAACCCATGTGAACACGACAATAACATGCAAACTCCGTACAGAAAGGCCTCCTGGTCCAGCCTGGACACAAACCAGCAACCTTCTTGATTTGAGGCAACTATGCTAACCACTTAGCAATGGTGCCTATCTATCTATCTATCTATCTATCTATCTATCTATCTATCTATCTATCTGTCTGTCTGTCTGTCTGTCTGTCTGTCTGTCTGTCTGTCTGTCGGTCGGTCGGTCGGTCTGTCTGTCTGTCTGTCTGTCTGTCTGTCTGTCTGTCTGTCTGTCTGTCTGTCTGTCTGTCGGTCTGTCGGTCTGTCGGTCTGTCTGTCTGTCTGAATGACTGATGGAAAAAGAAGACTGAACATTGTTTTGTGTGTTGTTTTTAGTTTTCTTTTACATGTTTGAATTTGTAGCTTTTTTGGTTTGTTTGTTTTTACAGTTTTTCTCAGTGGCTTTGACGCATTTCTCCCAACACTATTTACATGTGCACATTAGTTAATGCATTTCTCTAAACAATTAATACAAACTGCAAAGCCTAGTAGATAACCAGATAGTCTAGCCAGAGTTTTTACCAGGTCTAAAAAATTTGATCACATCACCCCAATTTTATCCTCCTTACCCTGGCTGCCTGTTAAGTTTCGTATTGAATTTAAAATATTGCTTCTTACATATAAAGCTTTAAATAATCTAGCTCCTGTTTATCTAAACTACCTTCTGTCTCGCTACAATCCAACTCACTCTTTAAGATCTCAAAACTTAGGGCTTCTGGTAGTACCTAGAATAGCAAAGTCGAGTAAAGGAGGTAGAGCCTTCTCATTCATAGCTCCTAAACTCTGGAATAGCCTTCCTGATAACGTCCGAGGCTCAAACACACTCTCCCAATTCAAAACTAAATTAAAGACCTATCTGTTTAGTAAAGCATACACTTAGTGCACCACTAAGCGGCTTCCACACAGGTTTCTGCACCTTGTTTATATAAACTATGAACAGCAGCTACGCTAATTATTACTCTTCCCGAGGCCCTCAGACTATGCAGAGTCACTGATCCGATCCAAGACCAATGACGAGATGATCCCAAGGTTTCCATATCCTGGACCAGACCGTATCCTGAGCAGCTACTGTGATGGTCATGGAGGAGATGAGAACATGAAACTGATTCCTGTGACGCTCCAGAGACAGACGAATCTTCGCTGAGGCCAGCTTCCAGCGTCCGCCACTGAGACTGCAGCTCTGCACAAGACGTTTGGCCAGCGGAGAAATTAAAATGGTCGTGCCCAACTGAGCCTGGTTTCTCTCAAGGTTTTTTTTTCTTCACTTTCACCATTTAGTGAAGTTTTTTTTCCTCTCCGCTGTCGCCACTGGCTTGCATGGCTCGGGATCTATAGAGCTGCGCATCGTTGGATTTGCTCTTCAGTGTTTGGACTCTCAGTAGTGATTATTAAACCACACTGAACTGAGCTAAACTGAACTGAACTTAAACACTACAAACTGAACTACACTGTTCCTATTTACTATGATCTTTTATGTGAAGCTGCTTTGACACAATCTACGTTGTATAAGCGCTATACAAATAAAGGTGAATTGAATTTCATTGAATGGAATTGAATAACCTGCAAAAGCATGTCACTTGCTCAAAATGGATAGCTCTTTCCTCAAAAGCAAGTATTCATGTCAATGAAAGTGTCAGTGTCATCAAGATGAAACGTCCTGACAACATTGATTAAGAACAAGATAGTCAAATGGCTTTGTCATGTTTTCAGTATGAAAAAGTCAGATTTTGGTGACACCTTCTGAAAATGATCAAGACAGCACTATATACTATTTGCACAGCCATTTGAAAACTACAGTAAAGTTAGACATCACTGCATTTAGTGAGGTATCTGAGTACAAGACACTGAATATGTATGTTTCACATTTTTACTGCATATTCTCTTTGCCATTTTAATTTATTGACAGCATTGTGCAAAAGAATAAATACACCCTTATTTACAACAAACATAAACTTCCTTTGGGTAGAGCTGTGCACAACTGTAAACAATTTTGCAGTCCATATTTGAACTGAACCTACAACATACATAGGTCTTTACATCATTCATGCACATCCAGACGTTTCTCTCTGTCTGGCCACATAGTTTCATCTACATCACAGCGAATATCATCGCTTCCAATGCAGCGAGGAAAGTATCTCCTCGAGTTGCGAAGCACCCTCTGCAGGACTGCATCCATGGCCACTAGCAGGGCCATTTGGGTGTGTGGATGCCAGTCATATACCTTGCACCTCAAGGAAGGATTCAATATTCCCAAATATGTTGTCATCCTCTATAACAGCACTCTGTATCTCTCTCAACCTTATGGCATTGTTTGTAATCACCATAGCACAAATGTGCATCTTCTCTTGTTGCAGAGTAAAAAGGGACCCTCTTCCACCTCTGCAAGGTTGTCTTGCAATCCTATTTGTTGCAGAGTAAAATGACAGTAAATATGGCAAATCTTTACTGTAACACTACAGTACACTAAATCTGTGATGCAAAAGCTGTAAGTCTAAATGTAAAATGTAAAAAGTGACAAGTTCTTGTCCCACTGCAAGCTTCATGTACACGCTCAGAAATGAAGGTACAGGAGCTGTCGCTGGGGCACTACCCAAGGAGTCCACAGTGGTACCTAAAAGGTGCTTCTTAGTACCCAAATGTACCTAAAAAGTACATTTGAAGGACGATTATGGACCCTTCAGGTACAAATATGTACCTTTTCAAATGGTACTACCCAGGTGACAGCTCCTGTACCATTATTTCTGAGAGTATATGACCCAATGATAGTAGTGCAGTGCAGATTGTTTGGTGCTGAATTACTGTCCATTTACCATTACATGTTCTTTCGACGAAATGTATGAATAATAGATTTTACTGTGGTTCACCCAACATTTGGCTGCAGCTTTCGACCAGCCATGATTGACAACATGATCTACAATTGTAGCTCTGACTTCATTGGGAATCCACCTATTTTGGCCTCTTCATCCTCTTCCCCTGTATTGTCCCCTTCCCTTTCCTCCCAGTTTTTTACAATTAAAATAAAACTCAAAACAATTCTGCTAGTCTCGAGACAATTAGAATCTAAATCTAGGTTCGCTCTTACATTAAAAAAAGGTTAATAAATCTAACCTGCAGGACATTCAGAACATCCACACTATTCTGAGTTTAGTAAACCCAGAAAATCAGCAGCTAGGTCATTACAAATAAACGTCTGAATGGTATTAAACCAACCCCACTGATATAGACATATTAAACGTGATAAACTCTGCTCAAATTACAGCCTGTCACTCTGTTATATAGCACATATATATTCTTTTTAGTGATGTGAAGGCACGTTTGGATTCCTAATATTGTTCTCATTCATCAGTCGGGCCCTCGGGTGGGTGTGGGTAAGGGCAGTTGTGCCGTCAGTGCTGGCAGAATAACACACGTTCAGGCTCATCCCTATAGACAGCCGCAGGAACCTCTCCTCTGGAAGAACTTTTCTGTACGTTTCCCATATCATGTATAATCCACACCAGAAAATGAGGTAAGAAAAAGTGCAAGAAGGTGTCAAACTGGAATGACCACAGGCACTCACTTAAAAAGCCTTTAAGGGAAAAAAATCAATGATGTTTCTTGTCAAAGGGTGCAAAGATGAATGACATTCACACAAACAAATATTTTAGACTGAAAAACTTTTCCTATATTAAAGGGTGTCTGCAGGGTCTTAAAAGGCCTTTAAATGTCTTACATTTGAAACACTACATTTTAAGCCTTTATATTGACTGAAATATTGTGTTGCAGGACTTACATCATTCATTCATTCATTTTCTTTTCGGCTCAGTCCCTTTATTAATCCGGGGTCGCCACAGTGGAATGAACCGCCAACTTATCCAGCACATGTTTTATGCAGCGGATGCCCTTCCAGCCACAACCCATCAATGGGAAACATCCCTACACACTCATTCACTACAGACAATTTAGCTTACCCAATTCACCTATACTGCATGTCTTTGGACTGTGGGGGAAACCGGAGCACACAGCGGAAACCCACGCGAACACGGGGAAAAGATGCAAACTCTACACAGAAATGCCAACTGACCCAGTCAAGGCTTGAACCAGCAACCTTCTTGCTGTGAGGTGATGGTGCTACCCACTGCGCCACCGTGCAGCCTGTGATTCTTTATTTGTCAATTATTATTTTCTTCTTTTCTTTCTTGAGCTTTTATCCAAGTAATGAAAACCTTTTTTTCGTTTGTTTAAGATTTGCTATTTTTTGTGTTTATCGTATAATTTATATTTATCAATTTGTAGAACATTCAGAAGATCTTCATCATTTCAAGTCCAGTAAACACAAAACAACCTGTAGTTAAAGGTCATGAATGGAAGTAAAACAAGCCCTATCATTTTATAAACTACTTCCAGTTTAAATTGTTTGTTTGTTCAAATATTTCACACAAACAATGTAATAATAACTCTGTTGATTATTATTTTCCTCTGCTCTGTTTTGGGCTTACATCCAAATAGTTGGCAACTCCTAGTCCTGCAAACGATAAGGAAATGACAGATCTTTGGTTAAAACAATGCTTACATTTATGGATGTAGAAAGATGAAAGACAGCAGCTAAAATGCAAATGCCTCTGGCAATCTGACAGTGCTCTTTTCCCACTGTGTGACAAACTGACAGCACATGGGTGGAGCAAAGCTGTAAACCAAGGGGAGAAATATTATCGACTATACACAACCTGGCAGAAGGACAGAATTAATGTGGAGAAAGCATAGAACTATTAAAATGATTTATGTTTATTATTAGAGTTGTTGTTTTTCGTGTTTTCGTTCAGTAAATGGACAGTACTCAAAAACATGTGCGTGCCTTTTAATGGTGGATTAGGACATAATATAATTGGCAAATTTTTTAAAATGATTTGCTTAATTCACCCAAATACTGCAAAACAAACCTGGTTCAGCATGTAAGGCAGGCAGGTTATTACGTGATGGTTATTCTAGTTAAAATAGTTATTTAGTGACAATCAGTGGTGGAAAGAGTACTGTAAAATCATACTCAAGTAAAAGTACCATTACTCACCCAAAAGTGTGGTGTAAATACACTGTAAAACCCATAAAGTTAAGGTAACTCAAACCATTTGAGGAGACCGATTGCAACAAACCATTTAAGTTCAAAAACTAATCCTAATGAGTACTGTGAACTTAATCCATTTGAGTAAATTAAGCAATTTGAGCACAGTAAGACCCAAAAAATGAAGAGAACTCAAACCAACTGAGTGCTGTAAAACCTAATAAGTTAAGGCAACTTAAACAGTTTGAGGAAAACGATTGCTTCAAACCATTTGAGTTAAAAAAAACAAATCTATATGAGTACTGTGAACTTACTCCATTTAAGTTGAAGTTATGGGGTATTTAATTAACTCATTACCTTCAACACTGAGTTCAAAACTCTTTTCAAAGAAGTAGATTTAGCTTTCAGTAAATTTTGAGTTAACTACACTCATTTCATTTGACAAAGTTGACTGTTGGGTTTCACAGTGAGTAAAAGTATATGTTGTAAATATTACTCAAAGTATGAGTAAAAAGTACTGTTTTCATAGCACTGAAGAGTAGTTAGTATTACACTGTTAAAAACCAATGCGTTTACATGCTATTTGTGTGTGTGAAAACGTAACATTCTGTAGTGCATTTAGGGACTGTTTAAGGACTTTTGGCCATATCAGTCATCACACAGTAAACATCCGTCATCTTTCTCATCAGTGACATCCAGTCTCTGGCTTATTGTGTGTAACGATTGTGAACATCTTGGAAACTTTTAATGCTTCCAAACAGTTTTCTGCATGTATTTATGTCTTCGGGTAGTTCAGTATGCTGTGTGTTTAATTTTTCTGTGATGTTTAATTTTCACGTGCAATTTAATTGGACAGGAATCATAGAACTCATTTGTTCTACTCAGCCAATCTTCATAGACATGAAAAAATAAAGGAGTAACTACAGGTTGAAGGAAAATAGTGGAGAAAAAGTACCAATACAGCACTAAAATGTACTCAAGGGAAAGTAAAAGTTCAATTGGTAACTTGGCAAATTACAATTCCTGAAGAAAAAGTACTCAATTACAGTCATTTGAGTATTTGTAATTTGTTACTTTACACCACTGGTGATAATTGAGGTGAAAACCTCTGTGAAAACCTTTTTCAATTTTGAGATTTTGGATTTGATGAAATTGAAAAAAAAAATTCCCCTGGAGCAGGAGCACTTGCATAAAACAAACTTCATTTTATTCAAATCTGTATGTTTTACATGTATTTTACAAAAATAAAAGAAGAAGAAGGTACTAGTTTTGGCTGTTTGCAGTATTCTCCCAATTATTGATAAAAAGAGATACCAAAAATCAAGTTTTACCATAATATCACAAATAATTAAATAAGAAATTTGAACCTGACTTTATCAAATTTCAGATATTTGAGCTAAAATTGTATGCAGATTGTCACATTGTATATTTAATAAAGTAATGCCATATTTGTAACTGGGGAAGTTGCTGTTTATTTGTTTATCCTGCAGTGTCTGCTTTAAAAACAAATACATTTTGCTATTTTTTGTCATTTATCTATTTATGAAAATACTTTGCACAGAGAAACGTTTCTATATGTCTCTATGTGTGCATACAATTTAATGAGGAGCTGAACTGAGTAGCTGTCATTACCTTGGTTTCATCAAATGCCAAAGTGCACTTAAAGGAGGAAAAGTCATTTTTCTCTCCCTGTCTACCTGTCACTGCAACATGAGCTCATAGATATTATCAAAAGAGCTAAAGGTCCCACAGGGGGAAAAAAACAAAGATTTTTCTCAAGCTACTCCCATGTTAGGACAATGTGACATAAATTTTACTAACATTTTAATGGCTTAAACCCGCAAGTTATTTGGAAACTAGGACTACTTTTTAAGTGCAATGTCCCTGAGGTATATCGATATTATGGAAATTGTTTTATATCACTCATAATTATTCAAAGAAACATTTTCAGTCAAAAATGTATTACATTTTTTTAATTATTGAAGTTTTTTATTATTATTAATTGTGGTTGAATATACATTTATTTAAATTTTAAAATGTAATCATTATAGTACAAAGTAAATCACTTACAAAGTAGATTAGTTTGAAATTGGATTGCATGAAAAGCAATATTTTTAAATTTCTGCAATCAAGTGAAATTGATATATCACATGAGCCTGCAGAGAGAGAGAAAAAAATATCCAATTTGAGAGGTTAAACCAGGAGCAATCCTCCTCAAAATGATTTCATGCTCAAAAGCTTTTTGGATCCTATTATTTCTTGAAAATGTTCTGGCGGAAATGCAAAAAAGGAGATATAGAATATATATTTTTTACTATTTACTTTTTTTACTATTACTGTCACCTCACAGCAAGAAGGTCGCTGGTTTGAGTCCCAACTGGGCCAGTTGGCGTTTCTGTGTGGAGTTTGCATGTTCTCCTCATGTTGGTTTCCTCTGGGTGCTCTGGTTTCCCTCACAGTCCAAAGACATGGTAAAGGGTAAATTGAATACAACTAAATTGGCCGTAGTGTATGTGAATGAGTGTGTATGGATGTTTCCCAGTACACAGTTGCAGCTGGAAGGGCAATCACTGTGTAAAACACATGCTGGATATGGTTCAATCTGCTGTGGTAACCCCTGATGAATAAATATCAACATGTTTTGATTTATTGACAGAATGTGAATCCCATGTTTGGAAATGTCTATTAATGTGGTATAAAACTTATTTTTAATATAATATAATATAATATAATATAATATAATATAATATAATATAATATAATATAATATAATATAATATAATATAATATAATATAATATAATATAATATAATATAATATAATATAATATAATATAATATAATATAGGTCAGTTAAATTTTACCTCTACTGTCATGTCAGTTTTATATGTTTCTAAAGGAGGCGCCAGCAGCACAGAAATCCGCTTGAAGACTCGACGGCTTCCGTAAATCACGTTCTGTCCGCTGTTTGCGTTTACTTTTGGTTCAGATTAAGTTGTTAACACTGTTTAGTCGGGCAGTTTTGTGGCGCGAGTAATTTAGGTACTAAGACTCTGAAAGCTTTAAATTATGGAGGATTCAGACACCAGCGCTATTCTCGCGGAGGATTCTGAGTCGGTTGACTCCAGGACCGTGTGTTGTTGTTTTAGGGTGACCGAAAACAAAGCTCCTCCGCCGTGCTCGTGCCCGTTGTCTGTGACCGTGGAGCCCGTAATGTTCCTGTCCACCTTTTCCATTGTTCTGCAGGCTCCTCTGTGCACGCAGTACCTGTGGGATCGCCTCAGTGAAGATGTGGGTTATAACGGAACAAAGACAGGGGGGTGCAATGCTTCTACAGTCCACGACCCTCTGCAGAAGGTAAGTTAACAATAAAACTACAGTTTAACTCTTAGAAATTAGCTTATTTACAAAAAAAGTGTTCCTCAAAAGGTCACCTATAATGCAAAAATCAACGTTTGGAAGCTGTTTGGACAGAACTGTGTGTAGTGTAATGTGTCCACAGTCATAAAGTACTGAGTTCGGGGTTCTAAACCGTATTCAATTGGCAAATCTTAAAGGGATAGTAGTTCACCTTCAGCCTTTTCTCTCTATATACTCACCCCCAATAAGTCTGTTATTGGGGTAAAGTTGGTTTTATATTCGCACATTTTGACTTTCTCCATGATTATATAATTTTAGTAAAGTAATTATTTGCAAATTGTAAATAGGCACGTGATATTAGCAGCCAATGACTATCAAAGTACAACATTGTTTACAGTCAGTGTAATGGTGCGAATGTTGTTTTGAATTCACTTACATGTGATTTTTAACCAAATATTCAAAGTAGCGTGGTAAACAATACAGGGACAGTGTCACACTGTTCAAAAATGAATGTGAAAACATAAAATAAACTTTACTTCAGTTATTCTGTTGAACACAAAAAGAGGTTACTTTAAAGCGAACTGGAAACTAGTAAACATTGACTTGTATAGTAGGAAAAACAAATACAATGAAGTCAGTGTTTACAGGTTTCCAGCTTGCTTAAATCAAACATATATCTAAAATTCAACATAATAAAGAAGTTCATCAAGTTTTGGTTGAGGGTGGTTAAATGATGGCAGAATTTTCAGTTTTGCAGGAATTACCTTTGAGTTCCAAGATGAATGAGATGATATATGTTGTTTTAGTTGCCTTCACTTGTACTTTGATTCCCAAATGAACTGCAGTTGTGTATAATCCATTTGGTTTGATCCCAAATGAATGACACTTATGATCCATTTGGGTTGATTCCCAAATGAATGATTGTCATGAATTGGTTATTTTTTGTGTGAATCAAATATACAGTAAAGCACATATTTTAGTCTGATTCCTGAATCAGTGACTTATGACTTTCTTTTTATCAAACAACTTGCAGTAAAGCACGCTAACCAGTACTTTGATTCCTGAACAAATGATTAAATTTTTGGGGTGAATCAAATTGTGTGGATTAATACTGAATGTGTATCATAGTTAGGAATGGAGCAATATGCTGGTGTTTAACTGTAACTGGTAAGGTGTCTGAATAACACTGTTGAGGAAGTTTTACTATGAAGCGTGTTTCGGACTTCCGCTGCGATCGGATCCTATACCAATGTTGGCGAACCGGGGGCTTAATAAACTGCGCTGGGCATTTAACTGTCTCGTGCTGAGCGCTGTCGACCAATCACAACAGGCTGTCATCGGTCTAATCAGCGCAGATTAGCTTTGCGCTAAGGAGGGGTTTGGGAACAAATGAATCGCTGAACGATTCACATGGGAGTCGCTGGGATGATTAGGAAAAAAAAATCATATTTGCGTCGACACATGCACTCCGGTGCTCACGGCGATCCGAGTTCGATTCCTGCCTTGCGGTCCTATGCTGGTCATTCCCCTCTCTCTCCTCCCCATGCTTTCCGGTCAGTAATCTTTACTGTCCTATACAATAAAGATGAACCCCCCCCCCCCCCCCCCCCCATATTATAAGACCATGAAAGTGTTTTTTGACCTTGCATGTATATCAGTATGTTGTTGAAAACCCATACAACTGAAATATGACCCTTTTTAATGTATAATATGGGCTCTTTAAAAAAAAACACACACACTATGTAACCAGTGAAGTCAAGCCGATACAAATTGTTCCTCTTACCAGTTTTGTAAACCTTTGTGTGTGTTTTCCAAAAAGCCTTTTTTTACCAAAGGTTATTACATCAAACTTCTCACAACAGAAAACTATAGGGTCTCAAATCTACTAAAACATTCTGTTTACAAAAGAGAACTGTAATTTGCCACAAGTAATATAAACAGTTACCTTTAAGGGTAACACAACTCAAAGCGTCATTTGGTGCTATCCTTACCATTTCATTTTATTTTCAAGGAAGTGGAGACTCTGACTGCACACTGGAGCCTGTACATCAATTTGGGTGGCTTTCTAGTCGGACTGTTTATGGTGATCCTGCTGGGCTCATGGAGTGACCGCGCGGGCCGGCGTCTGGTGCTGATCATCCCTTCTCTTGGCCTGGCCATTCAGGCAGCTGTGTATCTGACAGTGATGTACCTGAAGCTGCCTGTCTTCTGGTTCCTCATTGGGAGGATCTGCAGTGGCCTCTCTGGGGACTTCAATGCCATATTGGCTGGTTGCTTTGCGTATGTGGCTGACACAAGTGGAAGGGGCTCTCGCACTTTTCGTGTGGCCATACTAGAGGCTTGCCTGGGATTGGCTGGCATGTTTGCAAGCATCATTGGAGGACAGTGGCGACGGGCCCAAGGGTATTCACCATTTTTCCCCTAAATTTTAACCTTTCTAAAGTCAACCAAAACATGGCTAGATTGCACCCTTCCCCATGTCATTTTTACCACCCCCCGTCTCCTGACCACAAAAGTTTCTACTAGCTCTTTCACTTTCACTTTTCAATTTGGCTTAAACTGAAAGGCCCTGTGAAATTAAAATAAAAAATTGAGGTGCTATTTTCAGTCTGTTAGTTTTGAGGATATCTATAATATAGTGTGCTTCAAAGCCATAACAGTATTCACATTTAGAAAATATAAAACTAATATAAACATTCAAAGCTTGCAGTTTGTCAATTCCGCCTAAATTAATCAACAATTTTTCACCTCACCTAATACTTCAGTTTTTCATCAAATCTCAACCAATCAAATGCTCTCTAGTATCTGACTTGCTCCGCCCCCTTAAGACGATTTTCAATTGCTTCTCATTCGATGTGCTTATCTCAACCATTCGTACTGGCAGAGCCGTGATAAAAACAAAACGCTATTGGCTGTTTTTTAAAAGGGGAGGAGCTACTCTATATCCCACCCTTTCTTCATATTTCAGTTGAGATTACGTCATACATCAAACATTTCAAAGCACTTCACAAGACCTTTAACATAAGATCGCACACTCACATTACACACAACACATATATGCCAGCACAGTACATCTGACCAACATCAGAATTTCCAACAGCAACAAGTTAATGGATCTTTCCACTTGTCTTGTTTTGTGTCTGACTGTCACTTGGTTTTGTGATCAGGGGTCTCATTTATAAAACCTTGTGTAGAAATCGTTCTAAAAGTGAGCATAACGATAGAATAAATTTCAATTGATTTATTAATTATTATGTATCATATGATAATTTAAAGGGGTTCAATTAAGTCAGCATTTAATTTAAATATATTTAAATTTAAAATAGATTTTACTGCGCATATTCTCTTGTCAATTTTTATAGATCACAGCTTTTGTGAAAGTGGCATACGCATGTTTTGTGTGTATAAATGCATTTAGAAATGAGAACCCTGGCCCTGTCGGTCTAGTCCCAAGGTCTGTGTGTGTGTGTGTGTGTGTGTGTGTGTGTGTGTGTGTGCGCGGGTGTGCGTGTGTGTGTGCGTGTGTGTGTATGTGTAACTTCATAAAATAGACAATATGCAAACATAATTTAAAAAATGTTAATAATTTTGCCCTCCAAAGAGGGGTGGTGGGGGTGGGGTTCTAAAAAATATAATTAATTATTCTTATAAATAAACTAATACTATACTAATCATTAATTAATAAATACTAATTAATCTATCTAAAAACTCCACCACTGGTATAAATTCAGAGACATTATTTTAAGGTCAAAAAAACGGGCTGCTTTAATAATGCAAAACAAATGGCTATTATGTTCCTGCAGGTATATCAACCCCTTTTGGTTAGTCCTGGCCACAAATCTCACAGCGGCCCTCTACGCGTACCTGTTTGTGCCTGAAACGGTCACCCCTGACCCTGAGGCCAGGCTCTTCTCCACCAGGCACCACCAGGCCGTCTGTCGCCTCTATTCATCTGACGCGCCGCCTGGACGAAGATCTAAGCTGTGGCTCTACACCCTCTGCTTCTTCTTGGTGGTGACAGTGCATTTGGGTTGCAGTGACCTGTATGTGCTCTATGAGCTGAGCGCGCCGCTCTGCTGGGGCCCGGAGCTGATCGGCTATGGCTCTGCAGTCAAACATCTGGCTTACCTGACCAGCTTGACGGGACTGAGGGCCATGCAGTGCTGTCTGGAGGACTCCTGGGTGGCTTTGGTGGGCCTTACCTCTAATATGGTGGGCTTGGTTGTGATTTCTGTCGCTGACACTACAGCTCTGATGTTCACAGGTGTGTATAGACTGCAGATGAAAAGTTTGAGGTGTATAAGAGTTTTCAGGCACACTATTTTAATGTACAATTCACACTATTAACAAACCATTAACTATATTTAAGATCATCAAACTACCAATTAGCTGCTTATTAATAGTTAGTTAGGTAGTAGTTGGATTTAGGTATTGGTTAGGATTGGGGATGCAGAATAAGATTATATTTCAATTTTAAGTGCTAATAAACAGTTAATATTTTAAGAATAAGCAGGTAATAGGCCAGTAGTAAATAGTGTGAATTGTTACTTAAACTTAAATTATAGATCACCTTAACAAGTAACAAGTGCTCCATTTTTTTCTATAAAAAGTACATTAAGAATAATTACAATACTCAGTAGTATTATTATAACTTAACCGTTATTCATGTATTTTAAAATGTATTTCAATCCTGTGAGGGCAGCCAAATTTTCAGCATTTTATAACTAATGTGTAGTGTCACAAGATCCTTCAGAAATCAGTCTGTAATGCTGATTTGATTTTCAATAAATATTTTAATATTAGTAGTTTTTAGATCTATTATTTTACATTTTTTAAATTATTTTTTATAAATTATTGAAAATAAATAATTGTTAAATAAAAGTACCGATTTCTTTAAAAAAATACTTATTAAAGGGTTAAAAAATGCAATCTAATTTAAAAAAATCTGTATGCAGTGTATAGATGTATATGCACAAATGTGTATATATGAAATTTAAATAAAATATATTTAAATACACACTGCATGTGTTTGTGTTTTGCATAAAATATATTGTTTTAAATATAGTTATTCATTTGTTGCTAATTTTAAACCAAATTTAGCTGGTTAATACTAAAAGTTTACTTGAATATCTCTCTTATTTTCCTGTCAGAAAATATCAGGAAAACTCTGAAAAGTAACAGTAAGCATATTCAGTTCAAAGCAGTTATCTGACACTTTTTTTAACCAGAGCATGACTATAAGATCTGATGTTAATGTTCTACCATTTAGATTAGGCCTCCATTACAGGATAAAGGTCAAGACGCTGCTTTGAGAACATTTAGAAATAAATGCAGTGTTGATGCAAGCTCACACTTTTCTCCAGTGGCTGCAGTGGGTAAAGATGCATCATGGGAAATGAACTTGCAGATTTTACAAAAAAAAAATGCTTCTGTTTTCAACAGGATATGGCCTGTGCTTCCTTTTTATGGCCTCTACTCCAGTCCTGAGATCTAAACTGTCCAAGCTGGTGGACCCTACAGAACAAGGTAAATGAGAACAGCTTGAGTACTAATAGTAAATGAAGTTTAAGACTGTGTTTTGATCACCTCTTTTGTTTGGTTTTAGGTGCCTTGTTTGCTTCAGTGGCCTGTGTGGAGGGTTTCTGCTCACTAGTATCTAGTGGGGTCTTTAATGCGCTTTATCCTGCAACTCTACACTTCATGAAGGGTTTCCCCTTTGTCTTTGGCGCTGCCATCCTTCTCATTCCAGCTGTCATTATTGGGTAAGACCCTCAATAGTTGTTATTTCAGGGTATCTGTCTTAAAAAGCCTTAAAAGTTGATAAATCAATTTAGAGAAATGTAAGGCCCTTAAAAAAATCTTAAATGCTTTTTTACAAGGTGTTACATTTTGTATCAGTATTCTAAAGTTTGCCTGAATTTAATCTGTCACGCTGCTTTGTTTACCGCAGTAACCAAGGCAACACTATTATTCCTGCTGTTCGAGGCGCCACCTGCTGGACTAGCATTTTACTCAGTATATGAATGTTTTAGTTTAGGATTAGTTTCTTACAATCAGAGTTTAGTAAATATACTGTAAGTTAAATTGTCGCCAACGTTACCAGCTGAATCCTAAAGTGACAATAAGGTCTTAAAATGTATGGAAAGAGCCTTAAAAAGGTCTTAAAAGGTATTGAATTTCACTCTGATTCCCCTGGATATACCCTGTATTTAGCTGCTCAATCTGTGGATGAACCAAAACAACAAGACGATCTTAAAGTTATATCGGATTAAGATTTGAATAGAAGTATTGGAATTTAGATTTTGCAGATGTTGAATGTATCATATTTGAATTTTCTGCATTATGATGGTAATCTTGTGTTTGCCATGTAAATAATGATACAATTAATGAATAAACAAAATAACAAACTATAAATAAAGGACTTTTAGTATGGCATGTATATTAATTATTAAATTTTTTTACATGAACAGGGGCTTGGGTTGCCAGGAGAAGAGGGAGAGCAGAGAAAACAGAGAAGGATCTGGAATATCCTGACATTGACTAAGTAAGAGTTATGCTTGGACAGAGGAACTCCCAGAATACGGGATGATTATAGGACCAGATCCTGAAGCTGACTGCCAATGACGTATACAAAAGGGACGCATGTGCAATTCATGATGACTTAGGTACAGCTTACTTTTTAGTTTTATAAATTACAGTCTGAGATCAGGAAGATATATTTTAAGATTTAAATTGTGTTTTTGTTTTTTTAATCGGCAAAGATTTTTCTAATATATTGGCAAAATATAAATGGGTTAAAGATGAGCAATATGATGCTTGAAAACCTCACTTCTTCCTCGATGCATACACTGTGTATGCAATTTTAAGATTTCTGTTATTATATATCTGCATATTAGAATGATTCCTGAAGGATTAAGTAACATTTAATGGATTAAAAAAAAAATTAAATGTAGCACTGATAAACATCAGCAACTTGTTTCTGAAAAGTTATACTAAACCCAAATGTATTAAACAGGTAGTGCATTCTTGCAGTTTTTTTTTTTTGTATCGCGTTTGTAAACCAGTATAAGCCTGTTTTTTTGCATTACAGCTTGGGGAAAATTACACTGTTAAAGGGTTAATTAATCACCCTCATGTCATTCCAATACCCTGAGATCTTTGTTCAATTTCTGACCACAAATGAAAATATTTTAGATGAAATCTGAGAGCTTTCTCATCCTCCATAAACAACAAGGGTCCTGAGATGTTCAAAGTCCAGAAAAAGAACCAAAAACATTCAATGTGACTTCTTGGAGCTTCATCTGATTTCAGTTGTACCAATGAACACTTTTGTGCACCAAAAACACTGTAATAATTAATTAATCAATACTTTATTTTTTGATTTGAAAAACTTTTTTGTATTGCATTTATACTATATATATATATATATATATATATATATATATATATATATATATATATATATTAGTATAAATGGCCTTCTGACAGCTCTGGTTCGCTGGTGAAAATGAACTTTAAGGTTTCCACATGTTGGTTTTGATATAAACATATCAAATCTGCAAAAGCAGCTGAGAATCATGTGGATTTGAAAAGAAACTCTTGCAATAATGGCTTGTCTGCGCGGTTTTCTAACAGGAAGTGAAAATGAAATCTGGTGCTTTGTGTATCTAAAAATATCAACTCCATCATCCCAGAATTGTTGTAGTAGATTAGATTAAATGAAATCTGGACGCACAAAATAAAAAGATGTTTTCCGAAACGAGCTTTATTGCTGTTTAATTCTGAAAAAAGGGACATTATTTCATACAGGTTTGACGCACTGTATTACACCTGAAAGACGAACATCATAAGGCATCAGTAGAGAGTTTAACAGCAGGATAAAGCTTGAAGTGTTCATAAATGCATTTTCCTCGACCACTTGCATCCTCACAGTGGCTGAAAACGTATCTGTGACTCAAAGTAGCTGTATAGTATTTTCTATGCCTCTAAAGCAGTGTTTTGAATTTAATACTGCATGAGGAGATTAATAACCACAATGATTTAATGTGAGTTCTGCTGTGACATTTGTCAGAAGTGAAAACTTGTTAATGATGCAGGAGATTTAATATAACAACATGAAGTTGTTAGTCATGAAGGGCCTACTGAAGAAAATGTAAAAAAATTATGTTTATTGTTCCAAAAGTTTATCTATTAATGCTAAAATGCAAGACTATTTAGTACACAACAGTGGATTGACTATGCTTAGCTTTATGCTGATGTCATAAATACAATAAATCCTGAGTAATAGAAATCGCCCACAATTCTTGGAGCAAAGTTTATATGATTATTAATTATTATTATAGCTCAGCTGATGTATTTTCGGTGTTATTTAGAGCCACTTATGCTGTCCACTTACACTTACTCAAAATGTTCATTAATAGGATAGTTCACTCCAAAAATGAAAATGATCACTTACTCTGCCTCAAATGGTTCCCAAAACGTTCTTTTTCTGTTGAACACAAACGAAGATATTTTGAAGAATGTTGTCTACGGTAGCCATGGGGTATATGCCGAAGCATGCTAATAGGACTTTTAATTTGCCAGTAACCTGGGTTAATCGTTTCCGGTGAAGTGTATGCCAATGCAAAATCGGCGCATTTAAGGTCTGTTTTCTTTAAAATTCAGCGATCTCCACTGGCTAAGTGATATACGATATAAAGTGGGTCTCAGATTGTACAAGAAGCACTGCATTAAATAAAAAATTTGCCGCCATAGTCTTTATAATATGAGCATTATTTTACCCCAGTGTATTCAATGGAGCTTCTGCGCTAGCCTGCCGATTCTGACGGGCGCGTGCGAGCAAACGGCTTTTTGTCTCGTTTTACGCTTGAGCAACTAAATGAATGCCAAAGTCTGTTTAAATGATTGTATTTGAATTGTATTACAACATCTATGCTGTAAAAGAACTGTTTAAAATGGAAAAAACTCACAATAACAGGTCACCGGAAGTTTATCAGTATGGGAAACGCACTAGCTCGGCATATACCCTATTCCATAATAGGAAAAATAAACACTATAGATGTTAACGGCTAGTGGTTCCCAACATTCTTCAAATCATCGTGAGTAAATTACAGCATTTTCATTTTTATACAAACAATCTAATTAAAGTGTGGTCATACTTACTGTTGTTTGGTGAATTTTCACAGACAAAATCCAGTACTTTCAATAGGAATCCACACAATGGAAGCGAAGATTTTTTTTTCTTACCAGTGAAATCTCAACAAAATGTTGCTATTTTGTTAAACCTTTAAAGCTCTATTGTATCTCAATGTAAATTACACTGTCTTTTGCCAAAATAAAACCCCAGAGGAATTAGACCAGCTACATGCGTATATTAAGAATATGAAGGAAACACTGGCCTCTGAGGGGTAAACAGTTGTGTTGTGGCGCAATTATTTGGAACAGCTACTTATTACAGGCGATAAAAGGCCTTTGAACTAGTGTTCTACTTCTTTTGTGGCTCTTTTTTGTCCGTTTTTGCCCCATCTGGTTTCTCTTGACTTGGGCATCCCTCGAGAAAGCGCAGAATCTTTTCTATTGTGGCTTCTTGGTACTCATGGGACCACCTGTGAAGAGATTTACATTCATTACCTCTACAATTAAATTAGCGCAAGTGTCATTAAAAGCTATTATTGGATCTGGTAACTGCCAGTTACAAGAGTAATACGTAATAGGTGTCAAAGAGTAACAACAGCAGGTTGTTTAGTCAATCAGAGTGTTGACTCACTTAATGCCATTAAATTTGAGAATGGTGCTCATGTCCTCCGGCAGAGAGGTCGGATCAGGCCACACAAAGTTATCAGTTACAGGAACAATGTTCTTCTTTCCATTAAGAGCGGTGACGATCTCCTGTGGATGGCACAAAACAAAATATTTAGCTTCGCCTGGCAGATTGACAATATACTGTAAATAGATACAATAACACATTTTAAGGTGTGTTGGCGTCAAGAATGTTTTGATGTCTTCTGAGAAAATATTCATGGATTATAAAATAGGGATTTAATGACTAATGATGGAAGCCTTTGGGAGTGTGTAGGTTGTTGGTAACTTGACACTGGAACTATCAGAATTCTATAAATATTAGAATTACCACAGTGGTTAGAATGTAAGAGTTCTTGTATAGGACGTCATATTATTGTGTCATTTACATTCAAAGCTTCTATTGAGATCTTAAAATTAAGCTTTAAATGTCTGTCATCATATTTAATTAAGCCTTCACCCTAAAAATTATCTTTTTAGTAATACAGTCTATTACATGTATAGTTAGGCTACTAGACTATATAGTTAGGCTACTAGAGCACCCATGAATGTCCGCGACAACTGAAATGCATGTGGTCATTTTGATTGCTATGGTAGTTCTAGGTAGAAATAATCCTAACTCTTTTGTATTTTGTAATTTTAATAATGCTAGAAGGAAATATACACATATTTAGTAAAAGTCAGGGAATTATAGATGTGTGTTTTATTTCAGCTAAGTTATTAAATTGTAAAAAATATAACGCCTCTGTAGTTCTAGTGTTAATATATGGAGATTTCATCATCTAACCTTGTGAACCCAGTCCTTCATAGCCACGTCACCCATGCATTTGTCTAAAGCGTTGGCTGACAGCACTAAAATGAAGTTGCGTGCTCTCTGGACGCTCGTGATCAGCTTCTCCTCGAATCTGCCTGCTTCCAGCTTCTCCACGTCGATGAAGACACTGAAGCCACGTAACTGTAAGTGCACCTTCAGCAAGCTGCAGAGAAAAAGAGACAGTCTTTTATCTTCTGCATTTTATTAACCAATGAACAATTAAAGGGGTGGTCCACTACGATATCATATTTTAAACTTATTTTAAAATGTGTAATGTAGCTGTGTGAACATAAACAAAATCTCTCAATGTAAGATGATCAAAGTTCAATGCAAAGGGAGACATTGGCTTTTACAGAGTTAGCTTAGCAAAGTTTGGGAACTACAAAAAAAAAATACATCAGGGTTAATGATGTCATAAACCCCACGCAGTGAAGGGGCGTGGCCAGAGGCGCTGTAATGTTATAGCAGAGAACGCTAAAATGCAGTCCAAACGCTGCTATTTCCACACAGCTTCTTCTGTTTCTGTATTTGGGCTTCCAAAGGACATGACACAAAGAGAGAAGTGCTTACAGATTAATTTTAATTATGTTCCAGAGAATTATAAAAAAAAAGATAGAGCTAACATTTGAGAGGTCATTTACAGTTAGACTGACTGACAGTATTTACACAGCAGAGGCACAGCACTGTGCTAGTAGAAGCATGACGCTGCCATTATGTTAGCTGACCAAATAGAGGCTCTTGAGGGTGGGCTTTCGGAGGAACTAGGAAATATGACAGTCGTTTTCATGTTAGCAGAGTAGCTGTATATAATCAAAGTAAGAAATATATTTAAAAAAATAACGTGATTTTTTTTTTCAAATAAAGCATGAGCACACATTGCTTTGCACCCCATAAACACAACCAAGCCTTAAAAATACACTCTGGACCACCCCTTTAAGACTTTCAGGATCACCCAAATCTTTTCAGAAGACTCTGAAACTAAAAATAGAATAAGCTTACTCTGTTTCGTTGATACTAACACTAATACACAGGATTTTTTTTTTTTTTAGCTGGATCTATACTGACATAATCTGTAGTTTCTTATTCTCCATTATAGTATATATGGTCTTGTTAAATACTAGAAAAAGTTAACCGATAAACAACTAATAATAAAATATGACACAATTATTTATAAATTTACATTTAGTCATTTAGCAGACGCTTTTATCCAAAGCGACTTACAAATGAGGACAAGGAAGCAATTTACACAACTATAAGAGCAGCAGTGAACAAGTGCTATAGACAAGTTTCAGGTGTGTATAAAATAAAAAAAGCTTATTATTTTTCCACCTCAGAGCAACTCTGGTGTATATATAACCCTATATTATATAAAGGCTTTAATTTATGAATTCATTTTCTGTACATCTATGCTTCTAAATGAATCAGCCATTTTGAACGAATCACTTAGCAGAGCAGGAACTCCCTCTTGTTTTTTTTTTTTTCGTCCTTTTTCGAATATTTCCCAGTATGTTTAAGATTCAATATAGCAAGAGATTTGCTACAGTTTTTCCTGTAATATTTTTTTTTCTGAAGAAGAATATCTTATTTCTTTTAGTTTGGTTGGAAAAAAATGTTTTAACATTTTTATTTAAGGTCAATAACAGAACAGAACAAACCGCTATAGATCAATGACTTACCTGAATAACCTAACATCAATATTTCAAATACTTAATCTAGTTAAACCTTCAAATTGCACTTTAAGCTGAATACTCGTATCTTGTAAAATATCACGTACCGTCATCATGGCAAAAATAAAAAACAATTATGTATTTTTATTTAAAATATTTATTAGAAATCATTTTTAAATAATTATAATAATCATAATTAAAATGTTGGAAAACTTCTTAAACAGCACTTAGGAAATATTTTTTAAAGAATTTAAATTTTACAGGACAGCTAATAATTTGGACTTCAACTGTATATATGGCAATAAAATGGGTAATCCAAGGAGCAAGTATAAAAATTAAAAAAAAAAGATTTCTTGTTCTCCCTGTGAGGGAGTGGGTTTACTCCGGATACTCTGGTTTCCTCCCACAGTCCAAAGACATGCATGTTAGGTCAAATGAAGATTCCAAATTGTCTTTTAAGATTATCATGAACAAATTTACTGGTTCTTGTCATGAATATAGGTATAGATGCTGAAACGGCTTTACAAAATAAATTAATGTACATGTAAAGCATGCAGAAGCATGTTGTGTGAGATCTGACCTGGCAAGCTGTGAACCCGTAGTGCGCCGGTAACTGATGAACACATCAGGGCCCCTAGGCTGGGAATCAGTTAAGCAGGGTTTAGATGGGCGTCGGGCAGCAGAAAGGATCTTGGCACGATGGATGCCATTCTCTACATGGCAGTCAGTAAGCAGCTGTTGGTCTGTGATGTGGACGATATTGTTTCGATCAACTCCTGACTGAACCAGGCCGTAGGTGTACTGGCGGAACCGTGGGTCTGCATCAGCCAGCCAGTCTGCCAGGTTATTGGGGTCACATGTGGAGTAGTTGGCGTAGGTTTTCAGCACACGTAGATCTCGAAGAAACCTGTACAGAAGGTGAGATGGAACTGTTTCAATAATAATAAATGCTTTTGTTTTGGATGATTGTAATATGATTTTGTATGGCTGTCGGTCACTAGTGTCGATAATGATTCTATATATAGTAAGTTTGATCCTAATATGAATTAGAAAAATGTAACATCTCTTTCACAGCTACTTCTGCCACTCAAATTAGTAAACATTAGTACAAGCTTACTGTTGTGAACTTATTTATTCATTTTTTTTAAATTTATTTTAGATCATTGTTAACTAAAGAACTGCATGCTTTAAATGAATATACATGTAAAAGTTAGCATAAATATGTAAGAATTTCCAACCACTGAGTAACACTAGCCTCTTGCGAGTGAGCCCAGACGTCATGCCCAGATCCTGGATCAGATCCAGTTCCGTGATATTGAGCAGCAAATCTCCATCCACCTGCAGTTCCTGAGAGATGTGGTGCACAAAACGGTGTTTAAAAACTGAAGGAAACATCTGCATGATATCAACACATCTTACAGCTTCATCTTGGTGTGCTGAACAAACCTGAAAGCGTTCAGAAAATGCACTGAAGCCGATCTGCTGCAGCCAGGTCTGCACCTCTCCACTCTTCCAGTTGGGTACAGATGACAGGATGCGCCTCGGGACGTCCTCACTCATCATTTTTAAGGCCCGCTTAGCCAGAGAGCAGACGGTGGCATTACTGGAGTACATGACGATCCTCTTTAGACTCTGTACAGCACCAATCTCCTGAAATATCTGAATAGGAAGATCCAAGGAAAATATTACAGAAACTATTTATCAGCATTATCTAAACAAATAAAAATTTTAGTAATTATATTTTTAACCAAATAAAATCTCTTTATTATTTATAAAATATAAAATTTGCAATAAAATTAAAGTTTTCTATGGTTTTATTTATTATAGTTTTATAACCCCAATTAGCCCAACATTTAAAAGTTCTAAATCTTTAAATGTTAATTGTTTTAAAGTTAGCAACTTAAATGTCTGCATTTGTTTTTTTTTATCATTTTAAAATGTTAAAATTTTGCAAATAAAAAAAAATAATTGTAAAAATAGTGTTTTATAAAAGTTTAGGCCAGTGTTTCTCAACCATGTTCCTGGATGGCGACCAGCACTGCATGTTTTGGATCTCTCCTTTGTCTGTCAGACCCATTATAGGTCTTTCAGTCTTTGGCTGTGTTCGAAACAGCCTACTACTCAGTAGGTACTGCATTTTAATTTAAACCTACTACTCGGCCACTAGAAGAGTATGTTCTATACAGTATGAATGTGAGCAGTATGAATGGAATTCGGATGTAATACATCTGCCATTTTGTTATTATCACGTGACCTACCCACGTCAGTTTCGTAGCTTCACTCCCATTCATGAATTCTCTCGCAAGGCATCATGGGATAGCACAGTGTGCATGGGATGTGCATTTCAGAGTCTTGCCGGAAGTAGTAAGTCATCCAGGTACTTCTCGCATACTGATTTTCGAATTCTATGAATTCGGACATACTACTCAGCTCGCATACTGATTTTAGCGTACTATATAGTATAGAAGTATGCGGTTTCTGACGCAGCCTCTGCTAATGAGCTGATGATCTGAATCAGGTGTGTTTGGTTAAGTAGACATGGAAAATCTGCAGAGCTGGTGGTCCTCCAGGAACGTGATTGAGAAACACTGGTTTAGGCCATCTCTGTGGATTCTAATTATTATTATAAATATACACGAAGTAAAAATTTGTTAGCCCTCCTGTGAAAATTTAATTCTTTAAAAAAAAAAGTTTCCCAAGTATATATTTCCTAATAGAGATGCTCCGATTAGGATTTTTTGAGCTGATACCGAGTACCCATTCCTCGTCACGGTGATCAGCCGATACAGAGATTCTGATGCTTCAAGCCTCTATATAACTATGCCATTGCATAAAGCACATTTTCCTTCTAAGTATAATACTTAAGTGGAGATCTCTCCTTTCCTAACAGAATAAATGCTGTTGCATATAATGCCTTAAACATGTCTCTTATAAAGATTCAGTGTGAACACGTCATGGTCAGAAGCAGCTTTACATAAAATTATACAGAAGACAGATAAAAAAAATTGGTAATAAAAATTGCTAAAAATGCAATTTGGAAATACTGAAAATGTGGGAATGAGAATTCAACCAGTCTCAATTAAGAAAATGTGCCTATTTGATGTGTGAGAAGTTAAAATGATTCTTCCTCTGCTTGTAAACTTGTAAATGAACACTTGCAATTGGTTCATGTGATCGGCCAGATTAGAGAGGTACCGATTGGGTCATAAAATATCGGCTGATACCAATCTCTGGCCGATCGATCGAAGCATCCCTATTTCCTAATATATATTTTTTTCTAATGAAGAAAGCCCAAACCAACTGTATATTTTTTTTGTACTCTAAATCTATAATTAAAGCTAATTATTTTCAGAATTCGTATGCTTGTTAATATATTTAAAAAACATGTTATTTTATTTGTATCTAAAATTATTTATAGCTTGTACTGTTATACAGATACTGTCAAGAATAGTACCAAAATGAAGACCTAAAACTCTGGTAGGGTCTAGTTTCTGCCTCACCTTGGTATTACGTTGTCGTGATTTGATGCTAGTCTCCACACACAGGTAAAAAGCAGCAATGCATTTTCCCTCTAGACGTGTGCCGTCCAGCAAGGGCAATAGGTGTTGCAGATCTGCAGCCGTTCTGCCCTGCATGCTGTCTGCGCTGTCCAGCATGTTACGTGCGAACTCATCCGGGTCTAACGACGCAATGAAGGGCTCCACTAGCTCCAGAGTGCCAGACTTCACCACTTCTTTCTCCATCTCTCTATTAGCAGCCAGCACAGCCACAGCCAGACAGGCATGAAAGCGGATAAGCTCGTCCTCTTTGGAGAACGCCAGAGGAAACAGCCATTCTGCCGCCTGCTTCTCGATCATCAGACGCTGGCAGCGGTGGCCGCCGTACATGGCACAATTTGACAGGGCGACAGCACAGTGTCGCAGAACAGTGGGGTCTGTGCCACGGCACCAGTACAGGAGGGTGTCCAGCGCCCCGTTGGTGATGAGCTGTGCAGATGTTTCCTCTGTGTGTTTAAACATGTGCTCAAGGATGCCCGACACACTCCGTGCCAGCTGGGCATCCTCCTGCTCACGGGTCAGGTTCAGGATGACGCCGAGCCCCATGCGTGCCACATAATCCCTGGAGAAAATGCACATTTACAATTACTGTGATGCATATGTACTAATTCTGATGCAAACTTTTAGTCCAACAACATATTTACTATATAATATAACATAATATAATATAATATAATATAATATAATATAATATAATATAATATAATATAATATAAAATAATATAATATAATATAATATAATATAATATAATATAATATAATATAATATAAAATAATATAATATAATATAATATAATATAATATAATATAATATAATATAATATAATATCAAACCAGATGGCCCCTATAATGAATGATACATGACTTAAATTAACTTTTTACTGTGATGCAATATGATTTTTATTGGACACTTGAATTGGTCTTATGTTCACAAAAATAGCAACACCCAATATGTACTAAAATTGTTTTAAATTGTGTCCGTCTTTAGAATGTTTTTAAGTTGCTTTTGGTATTTTTATTTATTGTCCAGATAGCAGACTTAAGTTAAATCATTTCAATCAAATTAACTGGTTGTTAGCCAGTTTTGCACCCTTAAATATTTTTATTTAAACAATGATAAATAGATAAAAATGGTCACAAAAGTCAAAACAACAATGGGAAAGTGAACTTGAGTTGATCCTCTAAGAGGAAATTTGGCAAGATATGATAAATAAGATTTAAACAACTTCAATTTGTCTGTAACATGCAATTATTCAGTTTAAAGTGGTCGATCGCCTATATTGGACAAAAGCTAAATTAGAAAAATTTTCACCAACTATAAATCCCTTATGTAATAGATTTGAAGTAACAATAGCTAATCACACACACACGTTTTGGTCATGTTCTAAAATTACCAAGTACTGGCAATTATTATTTAATTCCTTTCAAATATTTTGCATGTATCAATTGACCCTTGCCTTATTGTAGGAATATTTCGTTTAATTACAGATCCCAGTTCAGGCAATTATACCAAAAGTATGATTTCTTTTTCAACATTAATTGCTAGACGTCTTAAATGGAAGGACAAATTTCCTTCAACTTTTAATCACTGGATTAGAGATCTTATGTACCATTATACAATGGAGAAGATTCGGTACTCCACCAAAGAGGTTTCAGTCAAAAATTTTATCTTATTTGGCAGCCAGTGCTGACATATATAGAGTAAATGGATCCAAACTTAATATTTGCAGTTTGACCACTGTTTTTTTGTTTGTTTCTCATATATATATATATATTTTTTTTTTTTTTTAATTTCTATCAATATTATTTTAGTTCTTTTATCTACTTGTACTGTGTGTATGTATGTATGTATGTATGTATGTTTGTATGTATGTATATATCATGATATGATTTTAAAAGGTGCATAATATATTGTATAGAAATAGTGCAGTGGGGCGGGGGGGGGGGGGGGGGGGGGGGGGGGGGGGCTCTGTTGGAGCAAAGATAATTTGTCTTTGTTAAAACATTAACATGTTAAAACATTAACCAAACTATCATTAAAACAGTGTTAAACATTATCAATGATTTTTTGCCAGTCTTGCACCCTAAAATAATGTTATTTCAACGATGATAAATAGATCAAAATGGTCACAAAATCATATTTTCTTCAACTAAAATTAAATCACTATTTAAACTAAAACCAACACTAAATACATATTTAAACATTAAAAAACAATCATAGAAAAATTTTGAAATTTAAATGGGATTTTTTAGCCAGTTTTGCACTCTGAAATAATGTTTTAAACATAACCTGTTTTTAATTATATATAATATAATAAAATAACATTTTCCGTTATATACTGTATATATTGGAAGTGCAAGAGAGTAATACATGATAAAAGAGAACATTTCTATTTGTCTTTGAAGACTAAATAATATTGTCAGCAAATGACTGTAAACCTCTAGCCTAGTAAGAAAGCCATGACCAATGACCAGAGATGACCAATGCATCTTTGGATAGATGAGAAATTGTGAACTTTCCCAGTCTAAAAACTTATGAAAATCATTCTGAGCTCATCCATCAACCAGACTGTGTGATATACAAATCTTTAACACACAGCTTAAAGCTTATTTGATTGGCTAAAAAGAATATCTTTGATCTACCAGGACAGTTTTTTTAAAGGATCATCCTTTATCTGCATTTTAGAAAATCTCACACAGCTCCTTTATTTTTAAATGTTTTTCATCAGGAAATTGAATATGTCTTGTTTTCCATTTTTTCATCATTATATCTTAAGACTTTAACATAAGACACTAAAAAAGTTTTTCATGCACTGGTCTTTTTTTTTCTCAGTTTCTTCAGTCTAATGTAATGAAATATCCGATACACAGTATTTTAAAATATTTTTCACACTTTACCAATTTGGGTTTCTAAATTTCAATTACAATACATTTTTAAAAACTGCTTATTGTAAAATAAATTTTTTTTTTAAGTTTTAAGAAAAAAGTTTGCAATTCAGTGTGTCAACTGGCGAAGGTGATATCATGTATGTAGATAAGACTAATTTGTTTACCCTATTCTCCTGCAGTGTCTTGTCTGTTTATTATTATTATTATTATTATTATCATTATTATTTAGTTTTCAATAGTGCATTTTACTTAATATTGAAAACCAAACTTTTTGTAAAATACTAATCAGATTTGTTCATTAAAAATACAATTTTGCTTGATATTCACTAAATAATAAAACAACTTTAAAAAAATGACTAAATTTATATTTTACTGTGACTTGCGTGTCCAAATACTTTACAAGGCCCACATGAACAAACACCACACTTCCTCAAAAATGTTCCTCACCTGTTTTCTGACACCAGTATCTGCTCAAGCAGTTTGGCAGACTCGTATGTGATTTCCACAGCAGGAGTCTGCATCAACTGCAAGAGCAGCTCCAAACCGCCATCCAGACGGATTCTGTTGCAGATCTCCTCCGCTACCTGGCGGCCCACTGTGGGCAAGACCCAGGCCTCCTCAACCAGCTGGAAAGTCTCAGCAATGGCCCGGCGGGTCTCCTCCAAGTCCCCCGTGTCTTTGGAAGACCTTAGCGTTCTAATTGCAGAGCGCAACGCTGGGAGAGAGCCGTCCAACACGGCCTGGACGTCGGTGCTGATCCCCGGAGACACAGCCCTGGGGTCGGAGGCCGTCCTCCGGTTGTGCAGCCGACTACTGACATATTCGGGAACCGTGAGCCTGTCGGAGCTAAACATGGAGAGATAACGGCAAATCTGGCTAAGGTAAACGACGAGGGACAAAAACATCTACCGGCTGTTTGTCTGTTGCTACAACCGTTCTTATGTTTCTTTGTTTATCGACTGTGACGGAGATTTAACTCATTACCATTATTAGCTGCACTCTTATGCGAGATAATTGATTATCAGCGACTGTTTACATCAAACCACATTATCCCGCTGATGTCAGCAACAAAATATAAACACAAATGACGTCAGAGTCTTTGTGATTAATCCACATTCAGAAGGGGTCCGCGACGGTTATTTAAAACCTGAATAACGTGCTGAATCTTGGTATTTTGAAGAAATATAGACATTCGCCGGTTCGTATTGCTGTACACTGGAAATCGATTGTGATTTGTCAGACAAAGACGACTGTTTCCACTCTCCTTTCCCTACCCTCACTAAGTCCATTGAGAAAGCCAACTGAAGCGGAAGTTATTTGTTTTTAAAAAGCTATTTGAATGCGTTAAATTTGAAATAAAGCCTCGCTTGTTGATGATGGATCTTCGAGCATCCTCGGTGTCCGCTTGTAGACCCGCCCAGTTTTTGTAGATGATGTGGAGGATCTGCCTCAGCATCACAGGCATGTGCTGTTCAGTGTTGGGTTCCCCCTTGTGGAGGAAGACGACACTTGTGCTTAGTACTATTAACTTGTAGACATGACGATTTATTTTATCTTAACCAAGCTGTTTCACCAGGATACAAATACATTTGTAAAAAAACGCACTACTGGACTGGGATATTCTATGAGAAATGGAAAGTATCCCAAGTAATTGTTTCTGAATACTCTGAATTGTTTCTGAGTCAGTCATCATAAAATTAATGGAGCAGTTCCTACTATTCATGCTACTAGATACCGTCCTCCTAAAAGTAATTCAAGATTTTTAACTTAACTGTGTTTAACTGAGCTGTGCTCTTTGTCTCTCAATGAAATTATGCTGGGTGATTTTAATATTTAGATTGATGCTACAATATAAACACAGTTGGCTTTTTATCTTGCTTGGACAGCTTTGATATTCAGCAGTTTGCTAATTTTCTTACACACACTAAAGGTCATAGGCTACCCTTGATCTCATCTGTTGTTCTGGAATATCACCTTACAAATCTGTTTCTGATCTGCTTTTACCAAACAATCATTCAAAATACCTTTCAGTACTATCGAAAAATGATTCAGTTTTCATTTTGTATTTGCAAGAAAGAAACATTTTGGCAGCTGCAGCATGTAAAAACAGACACAAATCTTCATATTTTTTCCTGCAGCTGCATTTTCAAATTGTGCGGGAAAACTGTGACCCAAGCAACACTGACCCACAGACAACCAATCATACCTCACATATAATCTAAATATTCATGAGGTTTCTACAGTCAGCCTGTTTTGCTCACTGTGCAAACTCTTTTTAATCACTGCATAGACCACCTATAAACTTTTTATCTGTTCAGTAGTCAAAATAAGTGAAGATTATTTATAAACTAATTTTGAGAGAATCACATGCTTATGATTGTCCATGGCTGATCCAGCATTAACTTACAATTGATTCACCAATCTGATGATTCCTAACTCACTATAAATAACCAGAGTTTCTTACCGCTGCATCTTTGTCTTGAAGAACACCCCCACCCACCCCTACTCCCCCTCCTTTCTAGATGGGCGACATGGCAGCCCAGTAATTAGCAGTGTTGCCTCACAGCAAGAATGTCACAGGTTAAAGTCCCTACTGAACCAGTCGACATTTCTGTGTGGAGTTTACTTGCTCTTCCTGTACTCCTGTGAGTTTTGATTCACCAATCTGATGATTTCTAACTCACTATAAACAACCAGAGTTTCTTACAGCAGTATCTTCGTCTTGAAGAACACCCACACCCACCCCTACTCCCCCTCCTTTCTAGATGGGCGACACGGCAGCCCAGTGATTAGCACTGTTGCCTCCCAGAAAGAATGTCTCTTACTAAACCAGTCGATATTTCTGTGTGGAGCTTGCTTGTTCTCCCCGTACACTTGTTAATTTTTTCTAGTTTCCTCCCACAGTCCAAAAAATACGCAACCTAAGTAAATTGAACATACCAAATTGGCATCATAGTCAAGCTCTTAGCAAGCTGTATATCTCTTCTTAGCCGTCCCTATATCTGTTAGTAGTGTTAGAAAAGCAGTGGAGTTCATCGGGATCTACCAGAGCTCAAACTCCCCTCTCGCCCTGCTAACAGGAGGGAGCCCAGAGCTTGAGGATCTTATAAGCTCAAGGCTCTCTCCCAGGATAGTTTGCCAAACAAGCTTTATTATCAATCATTAGCTAAGTGTGAACTCTTTAAAAAAATAAGTAAGCTAAACTAATGTTTAAATCCAAATCATCAGTGAAATCATACAACTTGATTTCCCAAGATTAAAAGAAAGAATAATGTTAGAGAATGGTGGTAGTGGTGGTTAGCCTATCGATCGGTCTATTAATCATTCACTCTTCTCAGAGGTCGACAGGGTTGTTGTCCCCATTCTTGAGCAATTCACTCTCGTGTTATTCTGAAGGAGATTATAAAATCACGTCTTATATTTAGAAAGTTGAAAACAAGCATTATTTGTTTTCTACTTTGACCACCCACTTGAAAAAAATGCGGTAAATACAAGTGTTTTTGAAACATACAATAGTAAAGTACTATGTTGTTGTACTACAACAACTATAGTTCTATAAACAAAAACATTACCCAATCCTGTGCTAAGGTTTGTATAACTATATCAATTGAACTGGAGTATACTACAGTATTCATTACAGTTTATCAGTTCACGCTGTAGCATTCATTAATAAAGTCTTGTAAATGCTGTAATAATGTATAAAACACTTTCTTTCTTTACACGTTCTTGAAGTATGGTTGAAAAAACTATTAACTGCATTTCTATAGTATTTTTTTCATGTGGGTACTCCAAAATAGTATAACCAAATCAAATGTATTTACATTTTTTAAGCTGAATGATTAAGGTCAAAATATGTTTTTCATTGTTATTATTATAATTGGACTACACAAAAGCTGTGGATGAAGTGATTACTGCTTACTGAACAAAGATTAAAGACAATATAAAGTAAAAGAGAAAAGTTTAAGTAAAAGAAAATAAGTTTAAGTAAATAAAAGAGGGTGAGTGACCTCTAAGTCTATTGATCCACTGATTTCTCTTCCCCCAGATGGTCTGTTTTTCGGCCACATTCTCTGTGAAACAGCAGGATGAGGGTTTTTCTTCTGCTTCTCGGACTGCTTTCTTTCGCACACGCGGCTGAAGGTAAGATTAAGAAGAATGCACACTTATTTTGATACATTTTCTTTGTTATCCTGAATATGTACTCTTCTTTCTGTCAGAGTCATGTATTGAGCGCTGTGAAAATGGGTTTGATGCCACCAAGAGCTGTCAGTGTGACTCGATGTGCACATACTACAAGAGCTGCTGCACTGACTATGAGTCTTTATGTCGTATCAAGAGTAAGTGTTGTTTTAAAATACCAATTCATTTAAATGAAACCTAAACCTGTCCAAATGATAAGCTGTTTATGTCTCAGCTCGTGGAGACACCTTTCCTTTTCACCCCGAAGATGATTATGATGAGGAAACAAACAGCACAGAGGTTCCAATCAGATCCAGACCGCAGGTCAGAGTTTTGTCTCCATCTCCAGTGGAAATATCCAGCATGGTAACACAAGTTTTGGATACAGCGAATGACCCAACACCAGTTATTGCCACGGCTGCCACTCCAACCAATAAAAACCCAATCACAACACCAGGAGCAACCACAGCTGCTCAGCCCACACCAACTAAAGCTAAAGACCCTGATGCTGAAGTGTGCAGCGGCAGACCCTTTGATGCCTTCATGCAGCTCAAAAATGGCTCTATATATGCATTCAGAGGTAAAGCAGAGACAAGCAAAACAAATATATATAATATTAATTTATACCTCAGGCTTATTTTTAATAATAATCTTGTCCCAGTTTGTCAATCAAAGCATTTTTTTGGCTTTTGAAGTTTGAGTTCTGAAAATACAAAATGTCTGGTAACACTTTACAGTACAAGACACATATATAACATGTACTGTATATGCTAACGTGAAACAACAACACTGAAAAAAACGATGTTTGCTGTTTGTTCAAACAACCTATTTAAAGTGAGCTGAAACAACACAATTGTTGTTGTTTTTTTATTTCTTAATTGTTTTTTGTTTATAATAATTTCACCGCCATGGACCACGCCACACTTTGAGCTAGACTTTATTGTAGGGATGAAGGGGACGGTCAGAAAACAGTGGAATGAAGGGGAAGGGAAGTAAGAGGATAAACAGTGAACAGGTAAGTAGGTTGATGGGGCATCCTACGATGATGCTCAGAGTGGGGGTACCGTATCTGTAATACTTTGGTAGAGTGATTGGACCTAGGAGTGAAGAGAGGGTTATAGGATTGTGAATGGGAAGCGAGGATATAGAGGGAGGGAGGGGGGATTCGAAAGAACAAGAAAAACAGTGCTAGAGGGCTGGTCTGACTTAAATAAGTTTTAGGAAGTAGGTGATTGGTTAAGGAGACACAGTGAGGCGTGGTTCTGCCGCCAAACCTTTACTAACAAGTTAACTCCATTAAATAAATTAAAAAAATAAAATGTTCAATCCACTTAAACTGAAAATTCAACTCTGTGCTTGTTAACATTAGTCAATGCACTGTGAGTTAACATGAACTAACAATGAACAACTGTATTTTTATTAGCTAATATTACCGAAGATGAATAAATATTGTAATAAACATGTTTGTCATTGTTTGTTAATGTTAGTAAATGCATTAACTAACTAACTTCAATACACCGCAATACAGACGTGAACAATACAGTATCGCTTCAGTAATAATCATAACCAGTTATTATGTACTGACATCATTCATCACATATGCGTTATATGGCGGTAGCCTACTATGGCGAGAGAGTAATTAAAATGCTCCAACTACTAAAAAAACAGGTGACTGTGCACAATTAACTGCTTGTGAGTTTGCTGAACAGTCTTTCACTGACAGGGAAGTGGGTACATCAGAACCCAGCTCTCTCTCTCACTACTATGGCCCCTTTGACGTGCTGGCGTTTTGGCTGTTACAACAATAAGGTTACTTGTGATTGAGTGCGTGACCAATCATAGGCGTTTAAGAACTCTCTCAACAATGCTCAAAAAGCTAGCGGGATCATATTAACATTGGTTTATTTGCTATAAATGCTCATGTGGTTCTGTGCATGTATTTGAGTTTAGTTTGATACATTCAAAAAGAGTGTTTTCTTTGAGCAGGTAAAATTAAAGGTACAGTATATACCTTTTATAAATTAAGGTATACTGTAAGTAAGACTGGTTGTTTTAAAGGACAAAATTGTATAACAAAAAATAAGTAAATATAAATATATTTATACATTATAAATTTTAATACAAGAGTTATTGTGTTGCTAAGTAAAATATCAAATTGTGTATGTAAAGCATCGTCAATGCACCGTGATGCACCGAGATATCAAATTGAACTGAATTGATGGCATGATAATAACCCGAACCGTGAAACAAGTGTCGGTTCACACCCCTATTAACTAACATATGTGTCACGTATTGGAAAGTGTTACCAGATATTTTCAAAGTGTCTCTTTTTTTGGACTTATTTAGGACTCTTTTAATGAAAATAAAACCTTAAAATCAATACAAACTGAAATTGAAATTGTACTGACTCAATATTTGTTCTTATATTTATGTTGTTTACACACTTTTTTGCTCATTTAAAATGATATTTATTTATGTCGCCAGGAGAATATTTTTTTGAGCTAGATGAGAAATCCGTATTACCGGGTTACCCAAAGCTCATCGAAGACATCTGGGGAATAAAAGGTCCAATCGATGCTGCTTTCACTCGCATAAACTGCCAAGGAAAAACATATATCTTCAAGGTATGGATGACTTCAGATTTATATCTATAATGCAGACAAATTACAATCTTTATACATTAATTAATGAAGTGTCATCAAAAATATCAGAAATGGAAAACCTATAGTGTTATATTTAATTTTATTGTTGGGAATTATTTAATTTGCTTCACTTCAAGATTGTAAATGATTACATATAATATTATATTTAGCATTTCTGTGTGGCGTTTGCATGTTCTCCCCATGTTTGCGTGGGTTTCCTCCGGGTGCTCCGGGTGCTCCGGTTTCCCCTACAAGTCCAAAGACATGTGGTGCAGGTGAATTGGCTAGGCTAAATTGTCCGTAGTCTATGTGTGTAAATAAGTGGGGTTTATTCATAAACTAATTTCGAGAGGATCACATGCTTATGATTTATCACAGCCGGTCACGTATTAAGCTAATCAGTATGATCCAATCATATGAGCCATAAGCTACTATAAATAACCACAGTTTTCAGTCCACTTTATCTTCGTTTGGAAGAAACCACCCTTCCTCCTCATTCTCCTCCTTCACTATAGATCGGGCGGCACGGAGGCCCAGTGGTTAGCACTGTTAGCCCCACAGCAAGAACACTGCCAGCCCTGGTCCTGCCAGGTCGGTAGGTGTTTCTGTGAGGAGTTCGTATATTCTCCCTGTGTCCGCGTGGGTTTTACCCGGGTTCTCCGGTTTCCTCCCACCATCCAAATATATACATCATGCATAACAATCAAGCATTTGTCTAGCCCCCTTTTTTCCTCACGTGTACCCTTAGTTTCTGCAGACGGGGAGTTCTGAGATCCACCGAGCTCAGGCTCCCCTCTCGCTTTGCAAACGGGATGAAGCCCCGGGCTCGAGGATCCCTTGAGCTCGGAGCTCTCTCCCGGGACAGCATGCCAAACAAAGCTTTTGATGAATCATCAGCTAAGTGTGAACTCTTGAAGTGTATATGGATGTTTCCCAGTGATGGGTTGCAGCTGGAGGGGCATCCGTTGCGTAAAACATATGCTGGATAAGTTGGCGGTTTGTTCCACTGTGGTGACCCCAGATAAATAAAGGCACTAAGCCGAAAAGAAAATGAATGAATGAATAATATTATATCATCCTCAGGGTAATAAATACTGGAGATTTGATGATGGTGTATTAGATGAAGACTTCCCACGAGACATATCTGTGGGATTTGAGAAGATACCGGATCATCTGGACGCTGCCTTTGCCACTCCTGCACACAGCCATCATGGCAAAGAGAAGGTTTATTTTTTTAAGGGTCAGTACTGACTTTCAAGAATGAATTGAATTAAAATGTGCATTGGTGAATTTTACTTATCAAACCGTACATTCCTGCTTTATAGGAGATCAGTATTACCATTACGAGTTCAAGCACCAGCCATCCCATGAGGAATGCATTCAGATGTCACTGAGATCTCCCTCGATGCTCTTCAGAAGATACACCGATATATACTACGACCGATGGGTTGAGCATTTCAACCAGCTTTTTGGTGGAGGTAAATTTCTGACCCTGGGCCACAAAACCAGTCATAAGTGTCCCTTTTTTAGATTTTGATTTATATGTCATCTGAAATCAAAATAAATAAGCTTTGCATTGTTGTATCTATGTTTTTTAGGACAATATTTGGCTAGGATATAACTATTTGAAAATCTGGAATCTGGGGTTAAAAAATATTGAGTAAATTGCCTTTAATTGATCAAAAAAGTTTTGATATATTTATGAAATAAATATATCAAGGAAAGTTACAAAATGTCTTCATGGAACATGATCTTTACTTAATATTCAATGATTTTTGGCATCAAAAAAAATTATTACTTTGACCCATAAAGGGTATTCCAGTGCAACATATGCCTTAAGATAAGATACGGTTTTGTGGTCAGGGGTCACATTTTAGCATGCTATCAATATTATAAGCCTGGGAAGTGGTTCTATTATGCTTCCTTTAGTGTGTAATTTTGCTGTTTAAGCATGTAAAATATCTGTAAAGTTACAAGATAGGGCTGTATTACATAATTGAAGAATAATGAGGTCTGAATTCTGAATCAGGAGAAAAAATATTCAACATTGGCAGATATGAAATGTGCAATTCTGACTTTTCTATTCACAATTAACAGGGGAAAATGTCTGGGACCACATCAAATTGTCCTTCAGTCACAAAATGGCATTTTTCAACCTAATATAGTTTTTAAATAATTCATCACCCCCACCCCCACTTAAAAAAAAAACACTCCAAAAAGTTAATGATATAAATATCACTTTAGTCAGAAAGGGTAGTTGACAAATAGGCAGTAAAATGTTTTTGTAAAACATTGTTTTTGAAGAAAAAAAGTATATACAGTTGAAGTCAGAATTATTAGCCCCCTTGAATATTTAGCCCCTGTTTACTGTTTATTTTTTTCCCCAATTTCTGTTTAACGGAAGATTCTTTCAACACATTTCTAAACAAATAAAAGTTTTAATAACTCAATAACTGATTTCTTTTATCTTTGCCATGATGACAGTAAATAATATTTGACTAAATATTTAAGATTCAAGACACTTCTATACAGCTTAAAGTGACATTTAAAGGATTAACTAGGTTAATTAGGTTAAGTAGGCAGGTTAGGGTAAATAGGCAAGTTATTGTATAACGATGGTTTGTTCTGTAGACTATCGAAAAAAATATATAGCTTATAGGGGCTAATAATTTTGACCTTAAAATGTTTTTAAAAAAAATTAAAACTGCCTTTATTCAAGCAAAAATAAAACAAATCGACTTTCTCCAGAAGAAAAAATATTATCAGACATACTGTGAAAATTTTCTTGCTCTGTTAAACATCATTTGGGAAACATTTATTTCCCAGTGATGGGTTGCAGCTGGAAAGGCATCCGCTGAGTAAAAAACATATGCTGGATAAGTTGGCGGTTCATTCCGCTGTTGCGACCCCTGATAAATAAGGGAATAAGCCAAAGGAAAATGAATGATTGAATGAATGAATTGTGCTTGAGAAAGACTTGCCATTGGAGAGTTTTGAGATTTGGCTCACTGCATTTTAAATTATGAATGTACTAATTATATTAATTTTTTGCCACGTGTGACAATAGTTTTGATGGAGTCCAAACTCAAATAATTACATAAGATGTATTTGAAGTCGCTAATACCACACAGAAATGCTAATGAGTGGTGTGTTTGAACACCCTTGCTCTTTTTGACTGATTAATTCACACATGGTTTGTAAACATATATTACTTCCATTCCTCCAGCCCGGAGTCATCACGGCCATCACTTCATCAACAGAGACTGGATTGGCATCAAATCTCCAGTAGATGCTGTGCTAGTCGGCAGACTCTACATCACTCCGAGATGGCAAAACAGAAGGCGCCAGGACAGAAATCGGCAGGACTGGGACCAGCAGCAGGGTCAGCAATACGGGCAGCAGTGGGACCAGCGTTATGGGCAGCAGTGGGGCTCCAGGCGCAGACAGAACAGGTCACCCTACTGGGAGAGCATGGCTGAAAGGGGCATCAGCATTGGGCAGGAGTTCAGTCAGAGGCAGGACAGGTGGCGAGACCAAGACAGACGCAGAGACTATTATGACAGACAAAGTGACTACGATTATGACTACAGATACAAACCTACTGAAGACATCGTCTACAACATACTGCGCAGGAGTCAGCCTTTACAGAGTGTCTATTTCTTCAAAGGAGGTAATGAAAATAAATGAAAATATTATATTATATTATATTATATTATATTATATTATATTATATTATATTATATTATCATATATTATATTATATTATATTATACTATATTATTTTATATTATATTATATTATATTATATTATATTACATTATATTACGTTATACATTATATTATATTATATTATATTATATTATATTATATTATATTATATTATATTATATTATATTATATTATATTATATTATATTACATTATACTATATTATTTTATATTATATTATATTATATTATATTACGTTACATTATATTATATTACATTATATTACGTTATACATTATATTATATTATATTATATTATATTATATTATATTATATTATATTATATTATTTTATATTATATTATATTATATTATATTATATTATATTATATTATTTTATATTATATTATATTATATTATATTATATTATATTACATTATACTATATTATATTATATTATATTATATTACTTTATATTATATTATTATATTATATTATATTACATTATACTATATTATTTTATATTATATTATATTATATTATATTATATTATCATATATTATTTTATATTATATTATATTATATTACGTTACATTATATTATATTACATTATATTACGTTATACATTATATTATATTATATTATATTATATTATATTATATTATATTATATTATATTATATTATATTATATTACATTATATTATATTACATTATATTATATTACATTATATTATATTATATTATATTATATTATATTATATTATATTATATTATATTATATTATATTATATTATATTATATTATATTATATTATTTTATATTATATTATATTATTATATTATATTATATTACATTATACTATATTATTTTATATTATATTATATTATATTATATTATATTATCATATATTATTTTATATTATATTATATTATATTATATTATATTATATTATATTATATTATATTATATTATATTATATTATTTTATATTATATTATATTATATTATATTATATTATATTATATTATATTATATTATATTATATTATTTTATATTATATTATATTATTATATTATATTATATTACATTATACTATATTATTTTATATTATATTATATTATATTATATTATATTATATTATATTATATTATTTTATATTATATTATATTATATTATATTATATTACGTTACATTATATTATATTACATTATATTACGTTATACATTATATTATATTATATTATATTATATTATATTATATTATATTATATTATATTATATTATATTATATTATATTATATTACATTATACTATATTATTTTATATTATATTATATTATATTACGTTACATTATATTATATTACATTATATTACGTTATACATTATATTATATTATATTATATTATATTATATTATATTATATTATATTATATTATATTATATTATATTATATTATATATTATATTATATTACATTATACTATATTATTTTATATTATATTATATTATATTATATTATATTACGTTACATTATATTATATTACATTATATTACGTTATACATTATATTATATTATATTATATTATATTATATTATATTATTTTATATTATATTATTATATTATATTATATTACATTATACTATATTATATTACATTATACTATATTATTTTATATTATATTATATTATGTTACATTATATTATATTACATTATATATTATATTATTTTATATTATATTATATTATGTTATCAGTAAAATAGTCACAAATTATTAATGGAATTATTTAATCAAAATGAATCTGATATTTAATTTTGTTTAATGACTGACTGCATGATTTTAAATGTATATTACAATATAATATGTTAGTCTACACTGTAGTTGTGCATTTATATAATATTTGGTGTTAAAATTGTATTATATTCTTTCAAGTAAGAACTGAAAATGATCATTTATTTCAGATATCATTTTTATTCTACTCTATTTAATTATATTCAGATGACATTTTCTTTTTTTTTTTGTACAGATAAGTATTACAGAGTGAATCTCCAAACGAAGCGTGTTGACTATGCCAACCCTCCATACCCAAGACCTATCGGAAAATACTGGCTTGGCTGCAAAGACACGCCCGGAGCAGAAAAACGATGAGTCCATCTATAAAACACTGCCATTTAATAATATTTATCATACAAAAAAATAACCTCCTTTATAGAATATCTGTGCTGGTTTTGACACTAATAGAAAGACACTGTTCATAATGTTTTACAGGCCGTAGTAACTAATCTGAGTTATATTCTTACTCATGCTCAGTTGACATCATGTATATTTTATTCAAAGTATAACAGCTTAAATGAACTAATACATGGATTTGATCATATTAGAATTGGACTAATATGAAAATAAAAGAACATTTGTATTCCTCAATAAACAATGCCTTCGAAAGTCCTCTTGAGTTTACAGTATTAACAGAAATTGCTTTTGGTTTTTGGCTTTTATCTTCATCGACACAGTTAAAGAAGTTTCTTGTGGTTTTTACTGCCAACAACCAATGTCATGAACATTTCCAGTCAGTGTTTTGACACACGTTATCTGTTTATTGTGGTTTCATGCTATATTCTTAGTCTACTGCCAATAGCAGGCAGTTTTATAAGGCAAAGTTTATCTACATAACCTCATATTACATGTTCAGAGTCATGCTGCCAAGAACAACTGCTCTCTAGGGATGCATGTAAAGACTGATCCTCATTTATCATGCATAGAGAGGCCAAAAACCAAAACATGCCATTGCACAGGAACATATACAGCCTTAAGACAAAAGACACAGGAAGTACCTGTCAGATTATTCCAAGCCAGATGTATTTAAATATATATATATATATATATATTATTATGGAAATTATTTCATGCATAATTGCTGTGGGGTTCTTATCATGGCTCAGTATTGATTTACACCACTGTAAAATGCATTAAAAACAGTGATAATGTGAAATATGATTTACTGCAATTGGAATTTTAATTTGAATGCATTTTAAAATGTAAATTGTACCTCTGATGGCAAAGAAAACATCTGTATCATTACTCATGTTTTCAGTGTGACAGGATCCTTTAGAAATCATTCTGACATGCTGATTGGGTGCACAGAAAAACTATTTCTTAATATCATTACTGTTGAAAACATCTGAGCTGCTTAAAATGTTCACTGAAAGGTTCTTTGGGGAACCAAAAATGTTTCCAAAAATGACTCTTTTATAATATTTATGTTTTAATAAGCAGATTTAAAGTGTTAATTTAATAAGTTAAAGTAAAAAAAATAAATCTTACTATCCTCAACGCTCTGGTTATCGGTGTATGAAAACATCAGTAATATCTGGTACATGAGAGAAAAATCTCAATAACATATTGAAAAAAAATCTTTTCTTTCTTTTTTAAATAGCTGTTTCAATTTAATGGACATGACATGAAAGAGCAAAACGTCTTATTTTTAAGCAGTCATGTTTACTTATATAGTTTAAACATACAGTACAAATCAAAGGGAAATAATGCCCTTTTAAGAGTGTGTTCACAGATTTCTCTCTTTATAGGCACAATATTACTCGTTTACCTACAGATGGCAGAAACTTGTCTCTGAAACTTGTAGTAGATCTTGATTTGTGCATCTTTTTTGCCTTTACACAATTTAGTTCTCAAATTATAAAATGTCATCACATGCATGCACACAGAGTGATTGCATTTAACAAAAAGCACTGTTTAGGAGAAGTTCTGTTGCTAAATATACAGTAGAATCAGAATTATGAGGCCCCCCTGAATTATTAGCCCGCTTAACAGAAATAAGTTTCATTCATTCATTTTCTTTTCGGCTTGGACCCTTTATTAATCTGGGGTCGCCACAGTTGAATAAACCGCCAACTTATCCAGCATATGTTTTACACAGCGGATGCCCTTCCAGTTGCAACCCATCGCTGGGAAATATCCATACACACTCATTCAATTTAGCCAACCCAATTCACCTGTACCGCATGTCTTTGGATTTGTAGGGGAAACCAGAGCACCTGGAGGAAACCCACACAAACACTGTGAGAACATGCAAACACAGAAAAGCCACCTGACCCAGCTGAGGCTCAAACCAGCGACCTTCTTGCTGTAAGGCGAACGTGCTACCCACTGCGCCACCATGCAGCCCCGAAAATAAGTTTTTCATAACATAACAATTTTAACAACTAATTTGTAGTAACTGATTTATTTTATCTTTGCCATGACAGTACATAATATTTGACTAGATATTTGTAAGATACTAGTATTTAGCTTGAAGTGCAATTTAAAGGCTTAACTAGGTTAATTAGGCAGGTTAGGGTAATTAGGCAAGTTATTGTATAACGATGGTTTGTTCCGTAAACAATAAAAAAAATAGAGCTTGAAGGGGCTAATAATTTGGACCTTAAAATGTTTTTTAAAAATTACAAACTTCTCCAGAAGAAAAACTATTATAGGAAATACTGTGAAAATTTCTTTCCTCTGTTAAACATCATTTAGGAAACATTTGAAAAAGAAAAGAAAATTCACAGGAGGGGAAATAATTTTGACTTCAACTCTATATTATAAACCCAGGACTAAAAGTATTATTCTCATTATTAGTTTGAAATCTATCGAACCAAAACAACTAAATTGTGAACACACGCTTAAAACCATAAAATTTAGCAGTGTTATCAATGCTTTAAATAAACATTCTCATAATTGGGCTCATTTTCTGCTTGGTCCATAACTGTGTCATTAATAATAATCTCTGAAGAGGTGGAGACCGTGTCAGGCAGAGCCACAGTCTCATAAGTATGCTCAGTCTGTATGCCAGTCTCCTCACTGTCCTGTTCCACCTCTAAACTATGAAGCGGATCACTCTCAGGAACGCTTTTTAAAATGGAGGACAGTGGCCTCTTGGGGGCACTGTTCTCCTGAGGAGAGTCTGTTGCCCCAACTGTGCACGGAGAGCTGAGAGAGCTGTGCTTTTTACGACTAGGCTTCCTCATGACCACTTCTGATCGGCCTGACTCGTTCGCTTGCTCCCACGCGCTGGCTCGGGCTCCTAGTTTCCTCCGTGGAGGCTTAACAATCGCTTGGGCCTTCCCTTTAGCAGCTTCGTCTTTTTGCCTCTGGAGGCTTCCTAGTCTGCGCAGCATGGCCTGAACTGGCCCTTCTGAAGGAGGCTCTTGCTTGACCATTTTGGAGGTCTTACCTACAGTAACGTATACTGTTGTTAACTTCTCTGAATCTGCGTCCTGGCCCCCATCAGATGATTGGATGTTCTTTTTGGGGTTAGAAAGAGTGCGTCGTCTTCCACCAGGTACAGCGAGGTGAGTTCTCTGCAGGCCCGAAATATATCTTTCCGAATCATTTTGTGGTATTTCAGAGGAAGCTGTTTGCTCAGCAGAGATGTTTTCCTCATCGTTGTTTTCTTCTTTCTCTGTTTCTGTTTCGTTATTCTGGTTTCCCTGTCCTCCTTGCAGTGCGGAGATCATCAGGACGCCCCAGGGTTTGGGTTTTCGAGCAGTCCCTTGCAGATCTTGGGTTGAACTGCGACGCTCTTTTGGGCTGAACTTTGTACCCTCTGCGAATGAAACCGAAGGACGTTTGGATTTGGCGATGCTGGAGGTACGAGGGATGCCAAAAGCTTGTGACATGTCCTCGCTGCTGAAGGTTGACGGGTCAGGGAAGAAGTTACACTTGGAGTTAAGCTCCTGAAGCTCTCCGCCGGCCTCAGTAAGAACATCTGTGACAGGAGGATGTTGAAACATGAATCATTGTGTTAGAATGTAGTACTGGACTGAAGCAGTTTCAATTTACTAGAAATTCATCTAGCTGCTTTGACACAATCTACATTGTAAAAGTTCTATATAAATAGATTAAATGAATTGAATACTGCTCTTCTCTGCTACCTGACAAAAGTCTTGTTGTCTATCCAAATTTTAGAAATAACAAATAATAACTTGACTTCTAGTTGATCGTTTCGTATCAGAAGTGGCTAATATAAAGGCAAAGTCCTCTAGATTACGGTTATTTTACCAAAATAAAATCTGCTCATGCTTTGATTTTTAATTAGGACAGTAAGGTCTGACTTTGTTTAAACAAAAATCTTGTCACTTAACAGAAATAATGTACAGTATAGAATATAAATTCATGGTGCAGTGGAAAACGTTCCATTAGTATTGTGCATGACTCCCATGAGCTTGGGCGACTGCATCCACACATCTCTGCAATGACTCAAATAACTTATTAATAAAGTCATCTGGAATGGCAATGAAAGCGTTCTTGCAGGACTCCCAGAGTTCATTAAGATTCTTTGGATTTATCTTTAATGCCTCCTTCATCTTACCCCAGACATGCTCAATAATGTTTATACTTGGTGAATGGGCTGGCCAATCCTGGAGCACCTTGACCTTCTTTGCTTTCAGGAACTTTGATGTGGAGGTTGAAGTATGAGAAGGAGCGCTATCCTGCTAAAGAATTTGCCCTCTCCTGTGGTTTGTAATGTAATGGGCTGCACAAATGTCTTGATACCTCAGGCTGTTGATGTTGCCATCCACTCTGCAGATATCTCACAAGCCCCCCATACTGAATGTAACCCCAAACCATGATTTTTCGTACACCAAACTTGACTGATTTCTATGAAAATCTGGGGTCCATGCGGGTTCCAATAGGTCTTCTGCAGTATTTGTAATGATTGGGATGTAGTTTAGATGATTCATCAGAAAAATCTCCCTTCTGCCACTTTTCCAAATGACCAACTAGAAGTCAAGTTGTTATTTGTTGCTCTTACAACTGGGATCGACGACAAGACTTTTGTCAGGTAGCGTATATGGCCACATTATGTGTGCTTCAAAAACTATGCCTTAGTTCTACATATTTGTATGAATTATATAAAGCCCATTAGACATTAATGTCAACATTTTTTTCATTAAATACAAAGTAATGCCTATGTAAAAAAATGTTATCATAAAAATTTTCTTTCCAAGTCCCCTAGAGTTAAACAGTTTTACCATTTTACCATAAGAGTTTTACCATTTTAAAATCCTTTCAGTCGATTTCCGGGTCTGGTAGGAGCACTTTTATCTTAGCTTAGCATAAATGTAACTAGACAGTAGTATCTTGTTTAAAAAATTCCAAGAAAAGTTTTGATCATTTTCCTATTTAAAGCTTGTTACATTGTGTACTAAAACCAACAGAAAATGAAAAGTTGCTCTTGTCATATACTCGTCGTATAAAGAATCAAGATACTTTGCTGCCATACCATGACTGCAGCAGGCACAATGGTATTTTACAGTGCTGGTAACTAGTTACCTAGCTAGGGGCTATTTCAGATGGTTCATAATATCATTGCATAAAAATCAACTGTTTAACTCTAGGTGACTTGACTCTGGACTATTTCCCCCATTTAAATACAGCCATTATAGCTCATGATTATTCCTAAAAAGGACACCCAATGCAAAACTCTTTCTGCAGCCATAAAAGAATAAAAATAGTGACAGTGAAATTAAAAATACTGAGTTAAACTGCTTTACCTTCCCTGGGTGGTTCACAGTAAACAGCTTCTCCATCCTCATCAGTTTCGAATGAATCTGTTACCCAGCCGGATGATGGCTGCTCGATGAAGCTGTGGTTAAATGTGAGCTCAGGATCATGATGCGAGACTGAAAACACACCGGAGAACATTTAAAGTCCACTTTATGTTCACCAAAACATAATCCCACTTAGATATACTTTATTTCTCAGCGACAACTACATTTTAGTAGAAACACGTTAACTTACCAGTAACCCTGGGCAAACCAGATGACCAAAGAGTGATGCAAGGCATTGCTGAACCCATGTTGGCCAACACAGTATAAACATGGTGCTTCATACGGACTGCAGGACTGCCATCCCCAACCGTGACCCTGAAGGACAGAATTGGAATCATAGTGGGTACATTTACATGGACATGAATATTCTAATTAGTAACCTTATTCAGAATAAGACAATATTATGATTGAGGTGTTTCCATGAGTTGCTTTTAGAATATTACTTTCATTTTCCAATTTTAGTACATTTAGAGCCAGATTTTCTAACGCAAATTTTATGGGAAGGCACTATTTAGATGAATCACGCAATGGAATTTGCTACCAAGTTTGCGCTCCTCAAATTGGGTATTAGCATCACGATTTAATGGCTAAAAAAGTGCTCTAAAATTAATTGACCCTGTTTAGTAAATCTGGCCTTTAGCGTTATAACACATAGACCGTAGACCAGAGATGCCCAAACTAGGACCTGAAGGCCAAAGTTGGCCCATGGTAACCGTTGATTTGGCCTGACAACCAATAAGAGAATTTATCCAGCATATGTTTTACACAGCGGATGCCTTTCCAGCTGCAACCCAGAACTTGGAAACATCCATTCGCACCACCCGCATTTCTTTGGACTGTGGAGGAAACCAGAGCACCTGGAGAAAGCCCACGCAAACACAGGGAGAACATGCAAACTCCACACAGAAATGCCAACTGACCCAGCTGGCACTCAAACCAGTGACCTTCTTGCTGTGAGGCAACAGTGCTAACCACTGAGCCACCATGTCACCCATTAAAGTATTTTTTCTATATATTTTAAATATTATTAAATTAGGAAGTTAGCATGGCAACTTTAATGCAATACAGTTTGGTATATTTAGCTTCAGCCCACCACCCTCAATCAAGTTTTATCTTTGGCCCTTCATAATAAAAAGTTTGGGCACCCCTGCTATAGACAATAGACAAGGGGTCACCAAACTTATTCCTGGAGGGCCGGTGTCCTGCAGATTTTAGCTCCAACTCTAATCAAACACACCTGAACAAGCTAATCAAGATCTTACTAGGTATACTTGAAACATCCAGGCAGGTGTGTTGATGCAAGCTGGAGCTAAACCCTGCAGGGACATCGGCCCTCCAGGACCGAGATTGGTGACCTCTACCATAGACTATAGTACATTATGACACTTCATTACATCCCCCCACAACACCATCAAGCTTTCCCTGCAGAATTACACATCAACAAAGTTCTTCTTCAGTGCCATATACAGTTTTGGGTGCTTCATTTTAAATATTATGAAGTTATCATGTGCAGTAAATTATTTGTCATGCTATACATGCAAACACAACTGATACAAATTCTTGCTCAAAGCTTTAGACTTTTGTTTGATGTCAAAGTGTCCACTCCAGTGTCTGAATTCTGTTGCAAAATGTGGGGCAAAGTCTGACAAGATGGTAATAGTGTGAATAAAGTCCACGTCAACTCCATATTTCAGTATGTTGATGTATTTCATATATGGAATATTGAGTTGGGGGCTTTCCTTTAGCACAAATAATTCCCTCAAACCAACTAACAGTCCGAGGGGCATCGTTAAGAAAATTGTGGTTGAAACCCTCAAACTGATGTCCGCAGAGAAGGACCGCCAATCCAAATGTAGAAGCAAATGCTCAGACTTTGATTAACAATATATGTCGTGAATAAACTTGCACAGATTGCTCACTTAAAGAATATCAATGTGCGCTAGCAAAATAAAAACTGTGTTTACTTCGAGTATGACTTGAATAGCTGGATTAAGGTAATCAAAAATCAGTTTAAATGATGAATTCTTGATCAGAGTATTGTCTTAATTGTGTTCCTATCAGAATGTTGTTGTACTGTAGATGCAAATATACTGATTGTTGCATGATATAAGATTACAAATAACATATTCATACCTATCCTTTCCTTTGACTGGCCTCCCACAACAGCAGCAGCAGAACAACAAGGCGAGTATTAATATGCAGAGAGGAATCAAAAGCCCTGCTAAAAGACCTGCTCTGCTACCTAGTAGAAAAACACACAAAGAAGGGATGAAGGGGGATGTGGATACCAGCTGTGAAAACCAAATATTGTGTTTGTACATACTGTTTGGACAAGCCCCTGTGGCTGGATGGCAGGCTTGATTTCCACAATCACATGTGGAGGAGCAGTTGATGCCATAAAGGTTAAGAGGACATGTGCTGTTACAGCTACAACAGAGATTGACAAGTGAGAGACGCTCATTTGAATCTTACAACAAGTTGAAAACATCCTATAAATACCATTGTACCCTCACCTCTCACCCTGAAAGCCAGGAAGACAAATGCAACTTCCTGTCACATGGTCGCAGTGGCCGTGATTGCAAGTTTTACAGAGGAAGCGACAGCCATCTCCGTATCTACCATCTGTGCAGGGTTTGTCACATCTGCGGAGAGAAAGAAGAAGACCAAAATCGTTAGTCAACTGAAAGATCACATTGTTCAAAATAAATTAGATTGGATTCTGCACATAAAGAAAAGTGACTATGTATCGTAGCCACAAATATTTGACATGCTCAACTAATGTTTAAACTGAACTGCAATGTAGATAACAATGTTGGTTCTGTTTGTTTCAAAATCTCTTGTTTTGATACTGTTTCGTTGTTCAATCCCAAATAACTGGGTACATTTCATTTATAAACTAATAGCCAGCTGATGAGAGTCATTTAGTAATGAATGAGACTTAAAAGAACCAGCTCAAGAGAGTCATTTGTTTGTGAACCTGACTACACAGTTCACCATGCATGATTGATTCACCAAAAAAGATGGATCATTAGAAACATTTTGTTGTGACTCAGACTAGACTGCTTGGCTGATTCACTAAAAGGAACTGGTTCAATAGAGTCATTTGTTCTTGAATCAAACTGCACTAGTTTTTTTTAATTCACAAAAAAAGGAGCTTATAAGAGCCACTTGGTTGTAAATCAGACCAAACTGGACTATTAATTCCTTAAAAAGAATCAGCACATACGAGTCACTTGTTCATGAATTATACATGTTTTTAATCTCACGAAAATGGTTTAAAGGTGTCACCGAGTCATGAATCAGACAACACAGGTCCATTGATTCACTAAATAGAACAGGCTGATCACAGTTAATGGTTCCTGAATACACTTGTCACACATTAAATATTTGATTCATTGAAAAAAGACAGCATATAGGAGCGACTTAGTGATGAATCAGACCATATTACTTAAGCTGCAGTCACACTGCACTTTCCTCCCTATAGACGTACATTCATAAGCACGTGAATGCGTCAGACCGGAAACACAAGCTTGTGCAATAAGTTTCGCAGTTCGCTGCTTTGCAAAGTTCAAGCTTGATAAACTCTGACCTGCGAAATCGCATCACTTGACTGCGTGAGACCAATCAAAGACCAAACATGACCTCTCTGGACAGAAATTTAAAACATGGACCAATCGCTGGCTTTTTTTAATGTCTAATCATCTTGTTTAATCCCACCCCTTTTTGCAGCACTTGTATGACAGAATTTTGCATGCACAAACTCTAGTGTGATTTTCACTAAAAAGTATTCAAGAGTTCACACTTAGATATTGCTTAATATTATTAACAGATTTGGCATGCTGTCCTGACGGAGAACCCTGAGCTCAGAGATAACTGAGCCCAGGGCTCCCACGTGGTCAATGGGCATGTAAGGGGATACGAGATCAGGTAGTTCTCGAGAGCTCCCCATGATAAAGGAGAATAAGGGGTGCATTAGATAAGGGAGTTAGGCGAGACGGGCTATTTATTGTGAGTTTGGAATAATCTTTATTAATGATTGCAGATGGCAGACCAGCAGCGATCAATCATATCTTGTGCTCCTCTCGAAATTAGTTTGTGAAACTTCATTTAGCTCATTTGTTTGTGAATCAGACTACACTGGTCAAACTTTTTATTTTAATCACTAAAAACACACAGCTTATAAGAGTCATTTGGTCATCAACCAGTATGTTAGACAACAGAATGTTTTCTTTAAGAGCTGAACTCCAGTAAATGTACCTTGGTCCAGTCCAGCCAGGATTACATTGCAAACATGCTCCAGTTTCCGGATCACATGGGTCCATGTTTCGACAATACGGACAAACTTCTTGGCAGCGATGGCCATAATAACCCGCAGGACAGCGTTGATCACAGCGAGTGCCATTCCATCCTGGTTCACAGGCATCACACAGGCCATCCAACTTAGAGCAAGGCCTGCCTCCTTCACAATGTCCACAGCTGCACTCACACATACATAAGAGGACACAGAAATTATCAACGAACATTGTACTGAATAATGAAAGCTTTAAATAATGAATAAATGCTCAAATGTACATAATGACATGAATTTATAATGTCCTGCTATATCTGAACAAATATACAGTTCAAAAGTTTGGGGTGAGATTACCCAGACTCATTCTTCAGTGTCAAACAATTCTTTAAAAATCTGTTATGCTGATTTGGCAATACATGATAAATGTTGAAAACTTGAACCTTTGATGCTTTTTTCATGAATCATTGAAAATGGACAAATCCAATGTTGGTTTTATTTTTATTTTTTTTACTGAATTTCAAACTGCTGAGTTTGGCCCTATTTGACCCACTGTTGGGTTAAAACAAACAGCTTTTGTGTTTATGTGTGTGTTTTTTTATTGAAATCTTTGGTAAAATTATATATATATACTGTAACTTTAGATATACTTAATGTGTCCTTGATAAATACTAAAGTACTAGTTGTAAAAAAATTTTCATTCATTCATTTCATTTTTGACTTAGTTCCTAAATTAATCTGGGGTCGCCACAGCAGAATGAACCGCCAACTTATCCAGCATATGTTTTACACAGCAGATGACCTTCCAGCCGCAACCCAGCACGGGGAAACACCATACATTCATTCATTCACACACATACACTATAGCCAATTTAGCTGTAAGGCGATTACGCTACTCACTACGCCACCGTGATGGCCAAAAGTACTAATTTCTTTAACAATAAAAATGTATTGAAAACACTTGTTCAGCTTAATATTTCTGTAAAAATACATTAAGCTACACCATTTACATCTTTTAAAATGGCTTTACTGGTTTTTGATACATTTCATGCATCCTAGCTGAATAAAAGTATTTATTTTTTTCACAGAAAAAAAGTATAAATAATATTAAAAACAACTTTGATTCTTTATTTTTTATAAACTAATACATTTTGTTTCATCTTTTTGTTATTGTTATTTCATAATGAAAATTTAAATCTGTTTGGTTCCTTCCAAAGGGACTCTATATCGAGATCCTCAGGGAAGGATTTGAAAAAAGTATGGTATATGTCAGATGTAATCTGATGGGCTTTCTTTAACACCTGGATTTCAAAGAAATAGGATAACCCTGGCACTTTTACCCCTAATACTTTACTGCAGGTAAACCTTAGACAGTGAGTTCTTCTGTTTTACTTTTAAAGAAGCAAACCAACAAATCAATAAAAAGGTTCAAATGGATTCTATATAGGCCTTATAAAATGCCACTATCTGAGTCCTATCAATATTAAACTTTGCTCATTTTCACAGACAATAAAGTCTTTGTTGGCCTGTCCTACATAGTCTTTCAGTATTTTCATTAAAATTTTTCTTATTATCAATACTAGTACCTTTCGACTAATACGATCTGGTGGTTCTCAACCACAGTACCTAGAACTACTTTCTGCTTCCACTGCAGATCAATGCACATCTCCCTTGTTTTCTCTGTGTTCAGACGTTGACCAGCCTCTCGACACCAATTTGTAAAATACTCAACAACATGTCTCTGTTCCCCCTCCTCGCCAGACACAAACTTACAATAACGGTGTCCCTCGCAAACTTAAGAATGTACCAACTACGACACTCATATGTGTATAGGATGTAAAGTAGAGGAGAAAGAACACAACTTTGTTTTGTTATATTAGACTTTTCTTTAAATCGCTTTTAATAAAGACATACTTGATGAATTAAAGTATAAATTAAATGATTAAATAAATAAAAAGTGACCCCAAATGTTTGATTATACAAATTAATAGAATAGCTCTCCCATAATCTGCTCTTCTGATGTTTTAATCCAGATGTGACCAACTGTGCTCCTGGAGATCTACCGTCCTGCAGACTTCAGTTGCAACCCATATAAAACACACCTGCCTTTAATTATTGGGTGCTGTTCTGATTAATTGGTTCAGGTGTGTTTGATCAGGGTTGGAGCTGAACTCAGCAGGAAGGTAGATCTCCAGGAGCAGGGTTGAGCATCCCAGTTTTAATCCTACCTCTCCCCTCACCTGTTCTTACAGCCTCTGCCATATTTTCCACTGTCACAAAGCTCATTGCAGAAAGGCTCTTTGTAACCTGGGTAGCACAAACAGCTGCCAGTTTGCACATCACAGTCAGCATAGTTAAGATTGCAAATGCAGCGGCGGTCACAGGACAGGCCCCACCAGCCATGCAGGCACTGGCATGTCCCAGTGCGCTGCTGACAAGGGGACACATAGCAGTTGCATGGCAGGCTGCACTTTTGGCCCCAATAGCCCTCAATGCAAATGCAGCGGCCTGTGGCTTGGTCACAGGTGGAGGTAGCGAGGTGGCACTGACAGGCTTTGGAGCAAGTGGACGTCCACCAGCCCTCCTCACAGGTGCAGTTTCCATAGACAGGGTCACATTTGCCATGGCGGCCACATTTACAGCTGTTCTGGCACAAGCTGCCCCAGCGGTTGGGCAGGCATGAGCATACACCAGTGACTGGATCACAGAGACCATGAGGGTGGCAGGGACAGAACTCACGACAGTCTGGCCCCCAAAACTCAGGAGGACAAGCTGTGGAAAAAGCATATTCAGATTTGTTACAATAATGCAATGCTATTGGATTGCCAGCAATGCCAACATATAAACTTTTGTCAAACAATTAATCACACTTGAAAATAAAGTTTGTATTTACATAATATATGTGTTGAATTTTCGGGTTCTGCATTTTATTTGTGAAAATAATCTGTAAAGTTACTAATAAACAGTCATTTAAAAAAACTGTAAAATGCATACAGGCTAGTTACATTGGCCATTGTGCTTTTGTTTAAACCTGGCAACCCTGAGGCTGATTCTGATGCTTTTTTTCTATTTATTTAATTTTTTTATTAACAATGCTTGAACAATAACAGTAAGGCATTAACACTTTTAAAAATTACACAAAAGACTGAGATAACAATCAATTTACGTTCACAGTCTTTCCATCCTCATTAACAAAACAACATATATATATATATATATATATATATATATATATATATATATATATATATATATATATATATAGATAGATAGATAGATATATAGATAGATAGATAGATAGATAGATAGATAGATAGATAGATAGATAGATAGATAGATAAAAGATGAATATAAATTTCTTGCTTTTTGGCTTTTCATCTCTCTTATTGTCTTCAAATAGTTTACATTCCTCTTTAAACACGACTAACCTTGGAGGAATTTTGAAAAATTTGCATTTATAAATATGAAATTTTAATAATAACAACAAATTATTAATTATATAAAATACATTTTTATCCTGAAGTATTATGCCAAACTTGATAATTTCCCATGAGAAGATGAAGATAAGTCTTACAGATATTTTCTGTTTCAGATTCTGATGCTTGACGGTTGGAACTATTTTTTGTTTGGCGGAGGAAGAACGGACAAGGAGTAACTGACAATATGTGCCAAATGTAAGTAATTCTGTGATATATTTATGCCTAACGTTATATAAAGTAATATCAGACTTGTACAATTCCTGCTTTTTTCGTGTAATATTTTTTTATCTTTAAATTGTAAAACGCCGTTCTACAACCAGAAACTGAGGTGATGTTAACGTTACTCACGAGTTTTGCACTGGTAACCGTAAAATCCAGCTTTACATCGACAGAGTCCAGGGTAAACACACACTTCATCCTGAAGACAGCCTCTTTCTCCCTCACAGAGAGCTGAGAAAACAAAAAAAGAAGGATAATCCGGATCTATACGCTACAGAAAACTGTAAGTTAACATTACCCGAAACGACTATTTCTCAAAACTGCTAACATCAGCAGGCCCACAGGAAATAATACTATGACCTTGATTCATTAATGAAACAACACATCAGGATATTTTGTATTAAATGTACAGATGATAGCATGAATACTCACGGACAGTGCATTCATCACCGCTCTGGCCCCATCCAGAACAACATATTGCAGAAGAATCCCTGAGTCATAAAATAGAGCAGATTAATCTTTTGATTAAAACATAAATAAGTTTATTTAGAGGTTACAGAGAAAAAAAAATAGGTGTAAAACATCAGAAACTCTCAGGTAAGACAAAATACCAAGGACATCTCTTTAATAACTGAACTCGTTGAAAAGCAATTTAAGAATCTTTCTTCTCAGACAAAAAAAAGAAGAGATTTCAACAAAGAAAGTCTATGAGTTCAATATCATAAAAACATTTCACATCAAGTTCCCTTAAAAATATCTTGACGTTGGGATCCACATTTGTTTTTATGGGTCTATACCTTTATTGAATGTCATACAAGCGACATATTTGCTTTTATCTTTTTCTTTAAGAATTTGAAGATACTTCAACATAACAGCAGTACCTGACACTGAGGCAGACGTTCTTCCCGGTCGGAGAGAGTCTCTGAGCTGAGCACTGGACACACATGAGCATCAGTCCAAATGAGGTCAGAAAGGTGTCCATTCCCTCCGGACTGACCAAAACCTGTGCCACCTTCTCCCACCACAGCACCAGTACAGGTTAGTTCTGTATTAGTGAAACAGAAATGATCCAGTCGAGTTTCTTTAGCAAAATGGGCTCTCTGAATCCCTTTGTTTCCTCTACAAGTTTCCTGAGGAAGAAAAGCCAGCTTCCTCTAATTCAACAAGCCACTGGTTGTTTAAAGACAAAATCAAGGCTCAAAGTTTTGAGGGAGGAGTTGGGTGCTTAATGGTCAGAGTGCATGCCAACAGTATTACAGTACAACAGTAAAATAATGTTATAGATCCCTTTTTTCAGAACATCAAAAAATCACAAACACACAAATGTCACAGCATCTCAGAATTTTATTTAAGGTTGATATAGTTTTTTTTAACAGTGATTTTTACAAAAATAAAATACACAACCAAAAGGTCAGTACAGGCCTCATTTACTCATACCTCATAACTTTAATTTCCAAAAGTACAAGGATAAATGCATGAGTCACAGACACCAAAGGAATATGGAATTTAACTACAGGCCATAACTGGTATCCATTATCTCTGATTTCCTTCCTAGGAAACACAGACTTCCTTTCAATCAGGGAACACCTTAAGACTCATACTGAGTAGATTCATGCTTCTTTTTTTAATAAAGCAGCAATGCTACACACCATATCCCATCAGTTAAATTGCTGAAATGGGCAAAATGCCAACTTATTAAAGGGATAGTTCACCAAAAATGAACATAAAAATAGAAAGTAAAAAAAAAACATGTGAAATCTGACTGTCAACACACTAAGTTTGACTCAAGGTGGTAGTTTTCTACATGTTTTTATGTGTGATTATGCTGAGGCAGCAATATTTTTGGAAGGCAATACAATGTCTGAATTTTTCAATCACAATATTCTTAATGAATAAACATTACATCTCATGTTTATGTACATATATCCCAACGTATCATTGTGTCACATAAATATATTTAAAAATATATTTTATTGGCTGTCCTGTGTTATAAAGCACTGAAATGGCCAATATGTGTGTGTTGACAATACAATTTCACACTCTTTGTTTGAAGTCGGCATGAAACAGAAGTTAAGATTTTTTGATATTTTGTGATGTACATCCAATTGAAACGGTCCTGAGATTTGACAAAATGGAGGGTCATGCATGATTTCATCCTTTAGGAACCGATTGGATCTTTTGTATTGTATTGAATCATTGGAAGATGGGTGTTGCTAACGAAATAAAAGAAAATTAACGAATGAACGAAAGCAGGGCTGAAACAAGACATGCCCTAATAGCCCCACCCTAAAGAAATTCCATGTGACCAGAAGTGAACAAAACTCATCTCGTGGGGTGAGGGAAGGATAAAGTATTTGATTAAAGATTATCAGGGCAAATTATTCATTCATTATACACTCATTATTCATTCCCTTATCTATCAGGGGTCGCCACAGCAGAATGAACCACCAACTATTCTGACATATGTTTTATGCAGCAGATGCCTTTTCAGCCGCAACCCAATACTGGGAAACACCCATACACTCTCTCAGTCATATACACACTTATACAGTAGTGGCAATTTTTTTTACCAAATTCAACTAAAGGGCATGTCTTTGGACTTGTGGGGGGAAAATGCAAATTCCACAAAGAAATCCCAACTGGCCCAGCCGGGACTTGAACCAGCAATCTTCTTGCTGTAAGGTGACAGTGCAAACCACTGAGCCACTGTGCCGCATAGAGCAAATTCATTTTTACTAAATAATGAAGTGCACAGATGTGTCATTTATAACAAGCACTTCTATATACAAATGAAAATTTCATGCCGACTTTAAAGACCTTTGGTCCTGATTGGCATCTACCCATCCAGATCTAAACAGGGTAAGTAAATGGTCACAGAATTTTCATTTATGGGTAAACTATTCCTTCAACAGATCAGACAATAAGCATTTAATTTAACATCTAAGTACTACATCTTTTGTCATTTTGTAATGCATTGTTTTGGGGGTTTTTAACATCAGGTTCACATAATCCAAGAAATGTAATCAGAAATGACATTGCTAAAAATGAACAAAACCACATGTTGAGGCAAATATTAAAATATATTTATATTTAAAACCATGCTTAAATTCTTAAAATACATACAAAATGAATGATTTTTAGGGACAGTCAACATTCTATAGGAAAATAGACTTGAATACAAAATACTCTAATGCCCTCTAGTGACGTACATAAAAGGGTCAGTGTGATTATCTCAGATAATAATGGCAATACAATGTCAGTATCTTTGGTTAAAATTCATATTAAATATACTCTCTATAAAAATAGCTGATAGCTGCTCTGTTCTCTGTTGCTTCCATGCACACATATATAACATAATGCCAGGTGTATTATGATTATCAAAAACACTGCACTTGCATTTTTTTAAGTGCACCAGTCATTTATGCATCACCAAATGAAATTACAAGAATAAAGATTGTTTTCAAACCCTCACACCATCCCTACCAAAATAATCTCCCACTAAACAGCTTTTTACAGGTAGCCACATCCCATGCTCATGCCACAGCTTGAGCTAGAAACACATTTAGGTCAGTAAATCGTCATTGAAAGTGCTGCAAAACCATTGCTTTTGAAAGTGCCACTCTTTGGAAAACCAACCAGATATCTTTCTTACAGTTGTCTTTGCATATTACTGGGATAGGAGAATGAGGATTTGCACACATTTACATGTATTATCCAAAGTGAGGGCACACTTCACCTTTCATAAGGTTTGGGGTCAATAAGATTTTTTTTAAAATGCATGTATACATAAAATGAATCAATAGTGACATTTATAATGTTACAAAATGGTCTACTGTATATAAATGCTGTTTTTAAACGTTATAATCATCACATTTTAAAATCATCAAAAATCATTGAATCTTATAGATAATGTTTAACATATTTCCACACAAATATTAAACATAATTACTGTTTCTTAAGCATGAACTCGCGATTTTAAAATGTTTTCTGAAGGATAACTAAAGACTGAAGAAATGTTCAGATTCAGCTTTTCCTCAGTTTTAAAAAAAAGAAATTGTATTATATTAAAATAGAAAACAGTTATATATTAAATTGTTACATTTTCACATAATTACTATTTTTTACTGCATTAATGCCCAAATAAATGCAGCCACACTAAACATTAATGACTTTTATGAAAGACATTAAAAAAATCTTACCAACCCCAAACTTTTGATGTGTGTTAAAGGCTGATTTATACTTCTATACTTTTATACGTCAAGCACACGCCTATGCTTCGGCGCAACCTCTCAAAAAATGTGGCAGGCTCTGTGACTGGTCGGCTTGGTAGCGCTGACGAGTGTGGGCGGGACCGAGAGCTGTGCGAACCTGTTGGAGCGAGTGTTTACAAGTGTCAAGTCCTGTGAAGTAGCTCCAGATGAAAAGTTTTGTTTTGTGTTTACCTCATAATTAAAGCTGTTGCACATCCTCCGGTTCCCGCCTCAAAATGAGTGAGTTTGAGCTACTTGTACATGAAGGTAGCGTTCAGAAAAAACAAAACATCAGCGAAGAAACTCAACACAGGAACTTTTTATGTTAAAAGAACATAAAAACCTCACAAGCTAGCATTTCAGAAGAGTTATTGCAGAGCAACACAAACAGCGCGCAAAAATATAATTGCAGAACTACGCGCAAGCCATGCGCTGTGAGTCATGCCAATCACTTGACGCAGAAGTATAAACCAGGCTTTATGTGTGACCATCAGCCACGACTCTAACTATTGGTTAAATTAACAAAAGTGCCCACATTTTTTATACTATGAATAAAAATGGCAATACGCATCAAAATACCATTTTCATAACCAAATACATAGCAATTGTTTTTCTCAATACAATCGTCAATCCATTCCTTTGTCTGAAGCCTAAAAGAACATATTTGAAACTTCTCTTTCGCAGATGATGAGTAATAGATGGATGCTCCTCAAGAGGAGCTGAGGGTTTCTGTCTCCTCCTCGACTCCCTGCTCATCCGGATCAATGATTTCCCATGTGGAGCTGGATGCCGGAAGGCTGGATGACGGGGAAACGGAGTTCCTGGTGAGACTGGACCGCGTGAGGAAACCAAATCTAAAGGTTTGAGTGAGAGGAGATAAGAGAGCTCTAAATCACTGAGATAAAACTGACACAACAGGAGATTTCAGAGCTATTTTTGAAATCGTTCAGTAGCTAGCTGGCATGCTAGCTTACTAAGGTTGCTAAGCCGAAGAGTGAAATGTGATTAAGAGATTAGGGTTTTCCTAAGAACATGTAGTATGAATGCTGCTAAAAGCCTGAAGATACAGCTGATATGTCTGAGTATATCACATGTGATGCACAAACAAGAGAGTTTTAAAAAAATGCATGACCTCTCAATGAGTATATTGTTCATTATGCATAGCTAGAATTCACCGGCTTTCATACTTGATGTCCCATGCTTTACAATGTGCATTTAAAGGTTCACTAAGCAATATTTGAAAAAGACACACTTGAAGCCAGTCAGCAGTAAGGGGCGTGTCTCGTAATGGTAGCAGGGATATCAAAAAAGGGCAAGGTCCTTTTTGGTAATAGGCGTGTTTGTTTTAGTGCTTTTAAATATCAACAGTGTTTGTCAAAACTCACTTAGTGCACCTTTAATATGCATGTTTAGCAAGCCCAACCTGCCCTTCAAGCCACACTGCAAAAGTGTCTGTCAGATAACCTAAAATATTGTGAACCAAAAATATAAATGCCTAAAAGTCAGGTAACATAAAAATATGAATGTGTGAGTAATCCAGTTCTCACTGAATGTAGGTAATTTATTTTGGTGCATTTAAACAATACAGATTTATTAAGCAGATATATTTATTAAACTAATATTTTAGTCACCATCTTTAGAAATAGAAAGGTACAGGGTGTCCGCTGGGTCTTAAAACATATTAAAATGTCTTAAATTTCAAAAACTACATTTTAGGCCTTAAAAGGTTTTAAATTCTGAACTATCGGGTTGTAGGTCTTAAATAATTTTAAATAGGTCTTAATTTTGCTTTGTCCAAGTAAAACTACTCAGTTGGGCCGACAACCATCCAATCACCAATACATCTCAATAAAACCTTATTTCTTATATTTAGGTTTTTTATTGCAGAGATAGAATTCACAACAGCTGTTAGACATTTTAACAGCAAATTCTACAAATTAGATTCCTAATCAGGAAAGAAAACTAAAAAAAATTACACGATTCCTCAACCCTCTTTCTAAAATTAGTTTAGAAAAGTCTAAAATTTTATTCTTAATGGTCTTAAAAGGGTCTTAAAAGTCTTAAATTTGATTTGCTGAATCCTGCAGAAACCCTGAAGATAATACATTTAAATTCATGCTAATAATTGCAAAAAAATGACTAAATTTCAAATGACTAAACTACTAAATTTCAGCACTGTGTGTATGATATATATATATATATATATATATATATATATATATATATATATATATATATATATATATATATATATATATATATATATATCATACACACAGTTGAAGTCAAAATTCAAAGCGGGGCTAATAATTCTGACTTCAACTGTATATATTTATTCATTCATTCATTTTCTTTTCGGCTTAGTCCCTTTATTAATCTGGGGTCATCACAGCGGAATGAACCACCAACTTATCCAGCACGTTTTTACGCAGCCCTTCCAGCCATAACCCATCTCTGGGAAACATCCACACACTTTGGACAGTTTAGCCTACCCAATTCACCTGTACTGCATATCTTTGGACTGTGGGGGAACCCACGCGAACGCAGGGAGAACATGCAAACACTCCACACAGAGACGCCAACTGACCCAGCCGAGGCTCGAACCAGCGACCTTCTTGCTGTGAGGCGACAGCACTACCTACGGCGCCACTGCGTTGCCCAAGTGTGTGTGTGTGTGTGTGTGTGTGTGTGTGTGTGTGTGTGTGTGTGTGTGTGTGTGTGTGTGTGTGTGTGTGTGTGTGTGTGTGTGTGTGTGTGTGTGTGTGTGTGTGTGTGTGTGTGTGTGTGTGTGTGTGTGTGTGTGTGTGTGTGTGTGTGTGTGTGTGTATATATATATATATATATATATATATAGACGTATATTGTAGGGGTGTCAAAATTAATTGTTTCTACGGTGCACCGCGATGCGGACACGGAAAATTCGGTATCGGTTCAGTAATAGATCATAACCGGTTATTACCTACTGCATCATTTATATCATACGCGCTATATTACGGTAGCTTACTATGGCGAGGGAGGCAATCGCGAGTAATCAAAATGCTCAAACGCAGAAACTCTGCACAATTCACTGCGTGTGAGTTTGCTGGTCTTTCACTGACACGGTTACAGCAGAAGCCCTATTTCACTGCTGTGGAGAAATGAAAGTAAACTCCATTTCTGCCTCTCTTTCTCTCTCTGTATCTCACTCATTGCGGACATTTGACCTGCAGGCGTGAGGTAACTTTTCCTCTCCTCTCGGTTGTTACAGCAATACTTCTGGACACGAGTGCTAGTCTGCAGAGCGAGTTTTTTCCTGCACGTCTGTCATGGATCAGCTGTGATCGCCGCAGCCGTTTATCAGTGTCACTCATCGATGAACAGCGCCAGAGTGTTAGAGCCAACCGCAGCCCTTTCTGTCGATTGCGTGACCAATCATAGGGGTGCAAGAACTCGTTTGACAAAGCTCAGAAAGTAAGCGGGATATTTACGTTTGTTTATTTGCTATAAATGCTCACGTCGATCTGTACATGTACTTTAGTTTTTAAAGATACAGTTCATATATCTGACAAAAAGTTCATAAAGTTCATATATAAGGACAAAACTGTATTACAAATAATATTTAAATATATTTCTAAATTTTAATACAAGAATGGTTGTGCTGTGAAGTAAAATCATATTGTGTATGGAAAGCATCATCAATGCACTGTGATGCACCGAGATATCGAATTGAACCAAATCGATGGCATAATAATCATAACCGAACTGAACCGTGAGACCAGTATTCTTTGCATAACATGCAGCACTAAATGCATTAAAAAGTAAATTGCAGAATAATTATTATATTATAAAACATTAATCAAATAACATTATGAACAACCACAAGTGCATATGAAGCATAAATTTTACTATTACTAAAATTGACTACTTAAACTTAACAGCATAAAAGTCAATAGTAAACAACACCATTAGACTTCATTTATGCTGTTGCTCAAAAACAAATCTGAAACTATAAAAACAAACTAAATCTTTACCTTCAAAGGGTTTCTGCAGGTTTCAGCAAGCTAAATTTAAGACATTTTTAAGACCATTATGAATTAAATTTTAGACTCATACAGGGCTAAACGCTAGGGAGTTTTTCAACTAGCCCAGTAGGAAAAGATGTTTATTTGCCCTATCAAACATTTTTTGATTAATTTAATAAATGTTTATAATATTTTAGTTAATTCTGAGCAAAATATTTTAAATGTTGTGTCAAAACAAGCAAGCTCTATTTGTACACATACACTTTTTTCTGTAGTAGTAGTTGTGCATACAAATAAATGTATGCACAACAATCTGTCCAGGTCAGCTTCCTCAGTAGTAAATACATGGAGAACTTTTAAACAAATGTTATTGTAGGGCAAATAATTAAACCATAGTGGTAAATAGAGTTAAATATTACATTCTTAAATAAAAGGTTGAGATAGATTGTTGGTTATTGGATGGGTGTATGCCAGATTGGGTAGCTATACATGATAAAGGAAAATTAAGACCTGTTTAAAAAGGATTCACAATATTTCAGTAGATTTGGGACTTTTTAAGGCCTAATATTTAGTTTTTGAGATCTAAGACTTTTTAAGAACCCAGAGACACCATGATTCATAATGTATTTATCTGCAGTAGACTGAAGGCTAATCCCATAAACCTAATTCTGCTGAGACCAGTTTTCGGTGACCTAGGTTAGCATTTAAGTACAGAAATGAGTTCTTGAAGTATGTCTATAAGGTTTTAGCATGAATGCATCACTCACAGGTTTCTGATACGTGACTCTTGCGGTCTGCTGTCAGTGCTGTCTGTATCAATGTCTTCATTTCCACTCCTCTCAAACAAAGGCCCGTCTGTCTCATCTCTGCATGACGGTGAAAGAAACACAGTCAAACACAATGGTAATCATGTTGACATTTATTACCAGAATGTTTGTGTCGCATACTTACGTGCTACATTCGCTAACAGGTATGCCGAGCATTTTAGACTTGATGACGGTTCTCTGCTTTTTTATAGCTGAGCGCACAGCATCGAGTAAAAACCCTGGACATCTCTCATCATTCAGGATTTCCCTGAGGAAACACAGATAAGCGTGTGTTCAGATTGTGATATTGTTTGCAATAATTGGACTGTTCAATGAATAAATGTAGTACAGTAGCACATGTGCGATTACAGTTTTACATGTGTATGAGCCTGTTTACACACAATGAGATTTACTGAGATATACTTTTACTCCAAATTCACTTCTTAACACAGGGTTCCCACGCTTTCATGAACAGCAGATTCAAGGACTTTCAAGCTATTTTTAAAGCACCATTTTAAATCAAGCACCTTTATACAGTGCATGCGGAAAGTATTCATAGTGCTTAATTTTTTCCACATTTTTTTGTTACAACCTTATTCCAAAATGGATTAAATCCATTAATTTCCTAAAAATTCTACACACAATGGCCCTTAATGACAATGTGAAATTTTTTTTTAGAAATTGTTGCAAATTTATCAAAAATAAAAAACCTGAAAAATCTTTGTTGATGCAAATTGGCAGCAATTACAGCAATTACTCAAGTCTTTTTAAATATGATGCCACAAGCTTGGCACACCTGTCTTTGGGAATTTTTGCCCATTCCTCTTTGCAGTACCTCTCAAGCCCTATCAGGTTGGATGGGAAGCAACGGTGTACAGTCATTTTCAGATCTCTCCAGAGATGTTCAATAGGATTTAGGTCTGGGCTCTGGCTGGGGCACTCAAGGACATTCACTGAGTTGTTGTGAAGCCACTCCATTGATATTTTGGCAGTGTGCTTTGGGTCATGCTCTGGGTTCCAAACATCTTCCACTTACGGATGATGCAGGCCCCTAAGGCTGTGCGATTTGAGGAAAATATCTAATTGCAATTTTTTTTGGTCGCTCGCTAACTTTCAGTATGAATGAAAAAGTAATTATTATTATCATATAATTATTATTATATATCATATGATATCATATATGATTATGTGAATGCTTATACAATGTATTTTTAAGATGGAAATTTGGAAAGATAATACTTCTAAATATTCAGGGGTTTTTATCATCACTGTTATTGTTATCGCACCAAATACCAGAAAAGAATTTGATAGGGTTTTATGTGATGTAGTCCATATCTGCCATTCCTATTGCTGAACTATGTGAAACAGATGTCTCACCTTTGGTAATATGCAAGCTCCTCTTTCACCAGAAAGAGATTGGCCTTCAGCTCATTCCTCTCAAAAAGCATGTCTCGTACTTCCTGCTTAGTAAAACACGGCCGGTTTGGATCCTTCAAGTCAATGATCATCTTATCTGTAAGGTCAATGGCTGAACTGCTCTGAAGGAGGCAAAGGTGGAGAAATATGAGTACGTGATTCAAGCACCATAAATGTCTAACTGAGCTGTTATAATAAAATTATGCAAGATAAAAACAAAAGACACAATTTGCACGTTCTTATTATTAATCCTTTAATTAATCACAAAATGTGTAGTACGCACAGTGCAGCCTAAACAAGAGGTGTGATTTCATAAGAAACATTTAGCATTTATCATTAATAATATTTTGATATATAAATTAATATATTTAAATGTAAAATAATTCTGACCACAGTTATGTACACAACTGTTTAGTGCTTTAAAAATCCTCTTAGTCTGCAAACTTAACCTTTTTCAGTTGAGCTAAAACGTTTATTTGATTTTTGAATTGAAGTCTTATCTATTAAGGATAACAATGAAAGTTAAGTGTTAATTAAGATCAATTTAAAAAGAAAATATTTATAAATAATTCTACAGATCTAGTAAAGTGCATTAAATCCTTTTAATTTGGACTTATACACAGGCATATAATATAAAAAATATAATAATTTTAACTTATTCTTTTCTATTTATTTTTCTCTATTCTTCTCTTTTTTTTATTTCTGAATCTGAACCATCTCTGTTAATTAAGAAGCTAGTAAACAGGGTCAGAAATTAACACATGTAGCAAAAAATTCAAGATTAGAGATCAAAAAATACCTCAAAATCATAAAAATAATATCACAATTAAAGACAAATTAAAGTTAAATCTACAAAGAATGAAAGGTTCAATTTGTGATATTACATTTAGACATATGCAAGTTACATCAGATATTATTTTGATTTATTTTAACTGCTTAAATTGAAGTATTTGACTGTAGTATAGACAAAACTTATACAATTAGTAAGGTAGTTATAAAAACTGCCCTCACAATGTTTACAAAAAAAGCCCCAAGAAATCACATCCAATATTGCCCCTAATAAAAAATAATAATTTCTGACCCTGCTAGAAATGCGAAAAAGATTCTGACATGGATTTAATGTCAAAATGCAATCAAGCATCAAAAGCCTGTAAGCTGAAGGGAGTTGTGCACAAACATGTCCGTTCCACTGCTGTGAGGGCAAGCATGACCTATATATGCCTCATCCAACCAACCAAAGCGGAAATTAGTGTGCAACATAATAATACTTCAACCCCTCAAAGGGAACGTAGAAGCTTCAGTGAGATTAAACCTTTAGGAAACAGACATACACACGTTCCCTCGTATAAACTAAAAGCAGCTTATTATTAAAAATTGTGACTAACCGTTTCAGCAACAGTATGTACACTGGATCTTTCCAGTTGTGAGTTCAGACGCTGTATCTCTTTCTGTTTTTCGCACAGGTCGGCCTCCATGTCAGCTTTTCTCTCCACTGCGCTCTTCATCTGTGTATGTATGATGTTCTGCTTGTGTCTGAGCTCTGCGTTTATCTTCATTAGTCGCTCCTGCTGCTCCTGGAGCTGAACAACAAAATGCAGACACACTTCTTCTCACTGAATATCATTTACGAATGCTAACAATCCAAAAAAAAAGTTCACTTGTTAGTTTATAGATCTTCTGTTAATTTTCGATGCGACTTTTATCTGTGTGGCACCAGTCTGGCCAGTTTCATACCCAAGGCAAAGCAAACACAACATAATAGGGGAAACTCTGAACTGTAGTGTATGTGACCACACGTATGTGCCTCTAATGCAATTCACCAGCAAATAATTGGCAGCCACAACTGCTGTCGTGCCGCTTGTTTATTTTGTGTCAGTTGCTGCGACACACTGTTGACATTGTGTCCTAAATTCAACATGAAAAACCTTGATGTGGTAAAAAGCTAAAGTAGGTTTGATGAAGAGAAAAGGTCTGTTTCACTGTAGGGGAAAATCCTTGTTACTATTGTTGTATTGTTTGCATTTTGAAAAGAAATCTCAAATAGATTTTTGAGTATTGTATCTTTAAGGCCTTGACACACATGCAAATTAGAAGAACAAACTGGGGTGACATCTTTTTGAACAAAATCAGCCCAAATTTGTTTTGAGTTTGATACAGTCTGCTAAATGTCTTTAATTTGTATTTATATGAAAGTCTCCCACATTTCTTCAGTTTAGTCTGTCCATGTGGAAAAGACTAAACATGGGAGAGCTGAGTTGTAGTACAAATTGTTGAGATGCACTGATATAGAAACTTTGGTCAAAATCGATAAATAATTCATTCATTCATTCATTTTAGCTCAGTGCCCCCATCAATCTGGGGTCACCACAGCGGAATGAACCACCAACTTATCCAGCATATGTTTTACGCAGCGGATGCCCTTCCAGCTGCAACCCAACACTGGGAAACATCCATACACACTCGTTCACAGACATACACTACAACCAATTTATCTTACTCAATTCACCTGTACTGCATGCTGTACTGAACAGAACATGCAAACTCCACACAGAAATGCCAACTGACCAAGCCAGGGCTCAAACCAGCAACCTTCTTGCTGTGAGGCGATTGTGCTACCCACTGTGCCACCATTGATAAATGATAATTCTACAATTTTCAAGCAAATAACAAATCATTAATCGTCATTAATCGTCCACTTAAGAGATTTGTTCAAAATGCTGATTCATTCAGTGACGAAACAAATTATGCTTTTGTAGGAGACTCATTTAATTTTTCTTACATTTTTCATAGACAGCAGCAAAGCTTTTTTTCTGAACCATTAGTATATAACATACTATTTTATTTAGTTGTCAACTCTGAATTATGTAAGCAAACTGGCAACCTTTACTGTAAACAAACATATTGCACTTTTTATGAACTGTAGCTGTACCATGAGTATTATGAGCAGTGATTCCTGTAGGACTTTTTCCAGCTGTGGCGGCAGACCTTTTACACAGATCTACCAACTACCTATTCTGTTATTTCAATGACAAATGTCGTGAGCGCAGTATTACAAGTCAAGGTCACATTTATGTAATACGAGTATGCGAATCTCTTTGCTTGCGCGCCGATCTCCAATGTTTGTGCACAAAACTTCTTACCTCAAATATACGGTGCTCAAGTGCAGATTTTCTTGTGCGCTCTCAAAAAACCATGAAGTGCAATTTAATGCGTTTATGTAACAAGTATGTCTCTAACATTTATTAGATTTGCTAAGAATATTTATGAATGTCTCCAATAGACCTACAGAGCAGCATTAATGTGTCCTGAAGTAAAGTGAAACGGCTATAAACTCCAGCAAGATAAAGTCATTGTATGCAGAGCCATAGACTTTTATCTATAAAGTATAATTATGGAAACTGTGTTCATTGAAACTGAAAGCTACGCTGTGTTTGTTAGTCAGTCAGAATGTCACCTTAAAGGGTTAAACAAATAACGCACAGCACTACTGCGATTACAGAATAGTTTGCGCTTTTATAATTCACTTACCTTTTATTGCATTTTGGTGTGATTATAACCCGCCATTAAAAAAACAACAACGACTGAATGTTTTAAATGAGAAGCTGTTAATGTAGCCGTCGTAAGATGAATTTTGGTGTGGTGCCTCGCCATGGAAGAATGAATGTTGCGGAAACCATGATGAGGCATTCAGTGGTTTTTTTGGCACTTTTGGCAGATTTTTTCTAATTTTATCTAATAAACGAATACAAATAATCATCTGAGTTCTGTCATTTTATTATAACACTTCTAACCCAAAGAGCCATAGTTCAAACCCTGGTGAGAGTGATTGATAATTTGCAGGTTCATTTGAGCAGCTCAGTTTATTTACCGCTTCCACCTCCTTGGACATGCTGGAAATCTCCTGAACCTTCGCTCTTAACTCATCACGCTGCTTATCCACTACTTCCTTCAGCTTGAGCATCACCTCTCGCTCCTGCCGCTGTGTGCGGTCTAGAAAAAAGAAATGTATGGTCACATTTTAAAACAATGCATAGAGCAGTGATGTTCTAGAAATGGGGAGGCCAAATTTTTCTAATGAATGGCCAAAAGCCATCTTTGATTGAGGCTAGTGAGCTGAAGGTAAAAATAGTTGCCATGGGTAATTTCTTAATTTATTTAATAATATTTAAAAAATAACTAAAAAACACTGATTTATATTAACTAATACAGTATAATTCTTTAACATATAATAATGAACGTATTACTGTAAATCTCATTTATCTCTTTTATAACAGAATGGAGTTACACTAGTTTTTGCCTTGATTTGCTCACAGATGTCTTCTGCATAGTCCTCTATCTGTCGAGTGACATTGTTTACATTTTTAAAAATCTGATTCATTTACAACATTTCATTGTAACACTTCATTTCAGTTAGCTTTTTTTTGTAGCTCACTAATAAAAAAAAAGGTTACGTCAAATTTGTAATGACCCCCAACCCTCATTCGCCCCAACCCTCTAACATCTTTCTCAATCTCTGTTGGCACCAATAGCCTAGTGGTTAAGTGCGCCGACATATAGTACCATGGTGCTCACGGTGACCCAAGTTCGATTCCAGGCTCGAGGTCCTTTGCTGACCCCTCTCTCTGCTGCCAACTATTTTCTGTCAATTTTTTGCACTATTCTATCCATTAAAGGTTAAAACCCCCTAAAAAATAAATAAATGCATTTCCCTAACATTACCTGCTTCAGGATTTTGTCAGCTTCTATGGGCGAAGCATTCCTGACTGCTGACTTAACAGTAATAAATGAGGGAAAATAACCACACCCTTGAAGGAGATTAACTGAATGTTATTCAGCCCAAACTGAAAATATGAGCTCATCTGCTCTAAGAAACATCTAAAATAAGGAGCGAGACAACAACCCAATTGGGGAATCCCCTGACTTTGCTTTGTACAAGCACCAACACTGTGGACTTTATACTGTACACAACAATTATAATAAATTAAATTGGTGCTATAAGGAAAGGCAATGGGCCTTTAACAATTATAAACCAATACAAGACTTTGGATAATAATTACCCTTACAAATAACAGATTATAACAGTTTTAATAACAGATTTTATAACATTTTACAGAAAAAATGTCTGATTTAAAACAATTATATTTCTGAATTCTAGATCCTATTGTGAATGGTTCATATATGATTGGTTCATTGCTAAAACCTCAGAATGTAACCAAAATGTCATAACTAGATCTTTAAAGGAAAACATCAGACTTTTTTGGTCTCTGGGATGTGCGTAACAATACCAAAGAAATGTCTATTGTTACTTTGGTTTCGTTATGACTATAATATATGAGTATAATTTATGAAACATTTCGTTTGCATTCCAGAAAGTGTACTTAATCTATTATTACAATGTAAATGATCATTTAAATGATCTTAATTAAATTAGATTTTAATTTGACAGTACTATTTGTATATATTCTTTAACGCTTATGTGCTTCTCATGTCATTTTACCTTCTTTTGAGTGAGTGCATTGTATGCGAGTCAGAAGCTCTTGGTTTTCTTCTTTTAGCTGATGCACCTGGGACTGTAACACTTCTAGGTTGTTCTTCAGTTTCTTCTCCGTCAGATGCCAGTCCTGAAGAAAGACAAAGCAAAACGTTGCAAAAAAGAATAAAAATCCTTTCAAACCACAAACACGTGAAGTGAGACTCACCAGATGTCAGCCTGACATTAGTTTCAAAAGCCCAACAATTTACCAGATCACTTGAGAACACAATGGTTTGTAAATCTATTTATGCATAATTGATGCAGGACAGTCCCTGCGCATTACATAAACAACCCCAAGCAGACAAATTATTATTAGAGAGGATGTACAGTATTTTCATTTTATTTTTACGAATGAGGTGTCCAATAGAGTGCTGCAGCTGTGACATCAAAACATAACTAATTTACTTCTGGTTTCTTCAAGATTTTCCTAAGTGTTATTTAAATAGGGGGTTTTCATTTTACAAGCTCTGTGAAAAGCACAACTTACCACTACTTGGATGTTTCGTTGTACGAAATAAACTACTGACAATATACACTTACTGGCCACTTCATTAGGTACACCTTACTAGTGCCGGGTTGGACCCCCTTTTGCCTTTCAGAACTGCCTTAATCCTTCGTGGCATAGATTCAATAAGGTACTGGAAATATTCCTCATTTTGTAGTACCAAAAAGAGAGATTTTGGTCTATATTGACTTGATAGCATCATACAGTTGCTGCAGATTTGTCGGCTGCACATCTATGATGCGAATCTCCCATTCCACTACATCCCAGACATTCTCTATAAGATTGAGCTCTGGTGACTGTGGAGGCCATTTGAGTACAGTGAAATATTGTCATGTTCAAGAAACCAGTCTGAAATGATTCACACTTTATGACATGGCACGTTATTTGCTGGAAGTAGCCATCAGAAAATGGGTACACTGTGGTCATAAAGGGATGGACATAGTCAGCAACAATACTCAGGTAGGCTGTGGCGTTGACACAATGCTCAATTGGTACTAATGGGCCCAAAGTGTGCCAAGAAAATATCCCTCACACCATTACACCACCACTACCAGCCTGAATCATTGATACAAGGCAGGATGAATCCATGCTTTCATGTTGTTGAAGCCAAATTCTGACCCTACCATCCGAATGTCGCAACAGAAATCGAGACTCATCAGACCAGGCAACGTTTTTCCAATCTTCTATTGTCCAATTTTGGTGAGCCTGTGCCAATTGTAGCCTCAGTTTCCTGTTCTTAGCTGACTTGAGTGGCACCTGGTGTCATCTTTTGCTGCTGTTGCCCATCTGCCTCAAGTTTGGATGTGTTGTGCATTCAGAGATGCTCTTCTGCATACCTCAGTTGTAACGAGTGGTTATTTGAGTTACTGTTGTCTTTCCATCAACTGGAACCAGTCTGGTCATTCTCCTCTGACCTCTGGCATCATCAAGGCATTTGCACCCACAGAATTGCCGCTCACTGGATATTTTCTACAGATATTACTACAGATGGTTGTGCGTGAAAATCCTAGTAGATCAGTAGTTTCTAAAAATACTCAGACCAGCCCGTCAGGCACCAAAAACCATGCCACATTCAGACACCTAAATCACTTTTCTTCCCCATTCTGATGCTCGATCTGAACTGCAGCAGATCGTCTTGACCATGTCTACATGTTTAAATCCATTAAGTTGCTGCCATGTGATTGGCTAATTAGAAATTTGTGTTAACGAGCAGTTGGACAGGCATACCTAATAAAGTAGCCGGCGAGTGTATTTGCATATTTAAAAATATTTATATTCGTTTATTTAATAAAGTTTTTTTAGAGAGTTATCAAAAAATATATATCCCTAATGTTTAAACAATTTGTTCACATTGTGTGTAATATCCTACCTTTTTATTAATAATTTCATGCCTAGATTTATGATGATCAACTGCATTGTAATAACATGAGCGTAATAGAAATAATAAAACCAAACATGTTTGTCTTGAGAGCATCAGAGACACGTGCTGTAAAGGATCCGCAGTTCATTTGTATTTAAAGGCACATGAAAACAGCATGTTTACTATCACTCAAAAATGCGCATCTGCAGGACCTGTGGAGTAGTTTGAGCTAAACTTCAGACAGTTTACATTCATTCATTCTCTTTTCGGCTTAGTCCCTTTATTAATCAGGGGTCGCCACAACGGAATGAACCGCCAACTTATCCAGCATATGTTTTTTGCTGTGAGGCGAACGTGCTACCCACTGCACCACCGTGCACCACCATCTTTTATGTCTTTTCATTTTACTTTGCTTCAAATCAAAGTTTGTAATTTGATTCAACTTGTAGGTATTTGTTTTCATTCACTTATATTAATTATTAATACTTTATTAGAAATACCAGTAAAAGTATCTGCCCTGATGGGAAAAAAAGTGGGCAGGTACTAATGTATTGTAATAATATTAATGGATAACATTTTATTTTTAATCGTCATCCTGTTACACGTTCCATGTACTTACTAGTCATTACTAGGGGCGGACTTAGTAATTTGGGGGCCCTAAGCAATTCCAGGTATGGGGCCCTAGCACTGAAATTCAAAACACTCTCTTTCTCTACAGATTTTCTTTTCTCTCAGTAGATTTGTTGTAAATAAATGGCATGTTTAAATATATATTTTAAGTGAAACCTTTATCTTCCTAATGTAAAATTAAATACAATAAATTCACAAATATAAAACAAGTTTACCTGCTTACCTGGCTTATTGGTTAGGTCCAACTTGGTCGTTACAAACAATTATTTAAGCATAATTACATAGATCTAACCCTTACCATATAGTAAGATCGTGTAATTAATCAATATAACTCAGTAGTTAAATGAACAGTTACACTGTAAGAAGGACATCTTAAAATAAAGTGTAACCAAATAATGTTATTATTATTAAATATTACGAGGACACGAAGTAAAAGATAACAGGCATACATATGAAAAGGAAGGAGATATAATTTTGATATATTGGCTACAACATTCACATAATGGATCGGCGAACAAATCGTTTTAATGAACGGATTAACTGTCAAAACGAAATCATTAAACCCCATCACTTATTTGATGAGGGGCAGGGCAGGCCGGAAGTGACCTCTATTGGCATTTTCTGTAATGATCGAAATGTAATTCGAGTCAAAAAAGCACTCATCCGAAAGTGGCTATATTAATAGACTGTTTTAACAGAGTCTCGCTAGTCTTGTTACACGAACAGTGTTGACATGTCGACCATGTTGTGTGTTCTTCTCACCCGACTCTCTGCGCTGTTGCTGGTCTCTTCGCATTCCTTCACATGCCGTTTCTTCTGCTGCTGTAACTGTAAAGTCTCGAACGCTTTTAATAATTCCTCTTCTTTACATTTATGAGACTGGTTTCTCGCTGCAAAACTCTCCAGGAGCTCCAGCACTTTCACTATGTGAGACACCAGACCTTCCACACTCGACTTGCCATAGCTGTCGATCAGCTTCTCCACTTCTGCTCCCACCACTTTCGCGATTTCATACACATCATCCACCGTCATAGAGGAAAATGTCCTGTTGAAACACGAATGTGTCTTCTTCACTATATCGTTTTGGTTTTCTTCGACGGCTATCACGCAAGTCTCCATAGTGCACTTGAGCTGAACTTGAATTCAAACAGCGAGAATAGACAATTATCAGTCTGATCTAAACATCCTTCTAGTTGCGATTCAGCCCGAACGTTGTGTCGTTTCACTTTTAAACGCTTGCATATTCGCTCCGGGTTGTTTTATAAATACATCTTTTGTTGATACGCTCCAATAAGCACGACTGAGTTATAAAACCCGACATATCTCTTTGCGTTGGGAAAACTTGCATGTCATAACTTGATGATCCACGCACGCGTCACGAACATGCGGGCGAATTATGGCCGTGCTTGTTTGCATTGTGATCTTTTATTGAAAGTAGCTGAATAGATCTTAACTGAGATGGTTGTCCCTCCTTCTTTTCTGACCAATGCAACTAGAGAGCTATAACGCAGCATATATGGCAAGCCATTTTAATATTAAAAGTACTCAAGATAGTTTAAACTTTACATATAAATATTTGTTAGATACTTGTACTTCTAATAGCAATAAGTCTCTATTCCTGGTCAACTAGTTTATCTATAGTGGGCTGCCTGCTCTAAGTAGCATCTATCCCAGTTGTAACACTTATTTGGTACTACTGCTTTTAATGTAATTTCTACCGAAAAAAAAACCCATCTTAAACCAGCCTAGGCTGGTTGGCTGGTTTTAGAGGGGTTTGGGCCATTTCCAGGCTGGTCTTAGCTGGTCAGGCTGGAAAAATGACCAGCTGGTCAAGCTGGTTTTAGCTGGTCATTTTCCAGCCTGACCAGCTAAGACCAGGCTGGTTGGCCAAAACCCCTCTAAAACCAGGCTGGTCGACCAGCTAAAACCAGCCTAGGCTGGTTTAAGCTGTTTTTTCAGCAGGGATAAACAGATTATTATTAGTTATTAAAGAAAACAAATACACCATATGGCATACTGTAATAAATAGCTACTAGTATCTATTAAGTAACCACACAGTAAACTGATAATTTTTTAGTTTTGGTAAATAACTCAGTATTTATGCAACTCTACAGTAATATAATTGCTTTAAAGCTTGCCTGTGCATATTTTTGAGATCATGCAAATGGAAGCACATCACTATTAAGTGTATCAAACGAAGCTGTATAAGTGCTAGATAACTGCAATAAATAAATATTTAGGTTTTTTTTTCGTCATTGGCAACATTGCATTGCCACAAACACACAGAAGAACAATGGCAGGTTCAAATTAGCTTAAAGGGGTGGTCCACTACGATATATGTTAAACTTTAGTTTATGTGTAATGTAGATTTGTGAACATAACATCTCTGATTGTAATATGCTCAAAGTTCAGTGCAAAGGGAGACATTGGCTTTTACAGAGTTAGCTTGGCAAAGCCTACAGCAAACAAATTTGGGGACTACAAAAAATACATCCGGGTTAATGAGATCATAAACCCTGCAGGTTACGCACATTCACCAAGCGCAGCATTGTGGTGTGGCCAGAGGCGCTGTAATCTTACAGCAGAGAAAGTTAAAATTCCATCCAAACATTGCTATTTCCACAGAGCTTGTCCTGTTTCTGTATTTGGGTTTCCAAAGGGCATGACACTCAGAGAGAAGTGCTTACAATTTAATTTTAATTATGTTCCAGAGAATAATCAAAAAATATATAGCTAGCATTTGACTAAGGAGAACTTCCAGAATCTCTCCCAGTTCAGTGCTGGATTCGGCTAAAAACTCCTCCAATCAACGAAGCTGTGGATTGTGAGCCAAGACCTGTAAGTGTTTTTATTTGTTAAAATAGATCAAGTACATGCACCGTTTCTAGCGTTAATGGTATGTTGTAGCGAGGACGTAAACAATGGGAAATGCTGTTTTGCACCACTAACAATTTAGCTACAAATTCATATTCATCAGTCAAACCCCTGTAAACACCCACAATCTTCAGTAGCGCGTGTAGTGTCTCATTATGCGGATGTTTTCCTTGCATTCTACCTCTCAAATAACAAACTCACGAAAGATATGAGAACGTTTTATATTACTTGCACATGCTTATTCCGAATACATGTGAAAGACAGTTGTCAGATTTTAGAGATCAGACGTGAGGTTCATCTGTGTGCTGTTCATTTTGTCTGATTCAGCTACTGTTTACACAGCGCCAAAGCATGGGCTTGTAGGGGCGTGACGTGGTAACGAGAGTCGATTCGCGAATCACAGCACATTATGTTAGCTGACCAATTAAAACTTCTTGAGGGCAGGCCTTTCAGGAACTAGGAAATATGTCAGTCACTTTCATGTTACCCGAGTAGCTGTATATAAAATCAAAGATGTATGAAAAAAAATTGAATTTTTTTAAACCAGAGAGGGATGAGCACACATTGCTTTGCATCTTATAGACACAACCAAGCCTTAAAATACACTTTGGACCACCCCATTAAATTCAGTTTTTTCCACCAAACCTGATGAGTCAAAGTACTGTCATTTAATCAGTTAATATTATGTTTAACATTTAAATGTTAAAGCAACTTGCCATATCATATTGAGGGCTGAGCTGTTCAGTGTACTGTAACATATGCATGCAGATTGGATTCCTCTGAAAGCATAGTGTCCTTGCTCTTTAGATAATAAAGCTACTGTTAATTTAGTAAACAAAGCAATAATTCACTCTACAAAACAAACCGGATTGAGATCGAGATTAAATTCTTATAAAAGTGGTAATCTTTATTTAAACCCAAACTAGTGTACATAACAGATGCACAACATAGCTACAGGGAAGAGACAAATTATTCCGGATTCATAAAAAACACACAATGTACTACAAACAACTCCGAAAAAGGGTACAGATATTTTTAGACGAAAAATTCATTCATCTCACATCAACAGACAAAGCACAACAATGTGCTTTCAGACTTGTGCATAATCAAGTCAAATGACAAGCAATTATGATAAAGCAAAAAATAAAAAAAACAGATGACATGCTTTGAGTTTCCAAGCATTTACATTACTGCTAACAGTATAGAGGGACAAAACACAACAAAAGCATTGCTTTAGCCTGTGGGTGCTTTTACTTTAAATAGTCTCTGTTTGTACTTATGCATACATATCCTCACGGTCAGCATTGTAGATTTCGCCCTCTTGCAGAGAAGCAAAATTGAGGAAGTGAGACGGTCTGTGAACTTCATGGTAGAACTCTTTCGGATTGGCCAACTGCAGGTCATACTTCATGTTGGGGTCATGGCGAACACCTAGAACAAGGAAAGAGAATTTAGCAAAAGTTCATTGCTGTATCTGCAATTTACAAATGTGTAAATCACTTCAATATGTATCAAATATAAATCTATGCTCACCCATGAAGTTGTAGTTCCAGGAGACTTGGCCAGGCACCATGAAGAAGCCAAGAAAACGGTCAGACAAAAGCATCTGAACCCTTTCATAGTGAGAAGGCAAGTAACCTTTGGGGTTATTACCCTTATCTGTGTTTTGTCGACCCCACTCATATCCACTGGGAGTCAGCTTGTAGGCTGTCAGTGTGCAGGAACCTGGGGTGAAGCTAGACAAGCAAAACCATTAGGATTAAGTCTCACATGCAATACATTGTATGCAATACAGTACATTATAATTGGGAAATTAGGAACGCAGCCACAGTGTGTTAATGTGTTTAATCTATACCTGCAAGTGATAATGATAGTCTTCTCGCCATCCCAGGATGGGTTGTCAGCCATGACCTTTGCATGGGTGGTGACATCCTGAGGAGAAAGCTGGGGCGATTCATTAGGCTGTGTATGGATCCATCCAAGAGGCTCCATTTCCTATGAAAGATAAGGACAGCATTTGAAGGGTTTGACAAGGCTGGGAGGACACAGACAGCTGATAACACCAAATTAGATGTGCAAATACACCAAATGCGCATGTGTAAATTCCTGACCTTCAAGTACTCATGTTGTGGCAGTTGGTTGGGCAGGTGAACGGTCTGATGTGTACCCCACTGTGGCACCATCACAATACAGCGGATCTCCTTCACCTGAGGGTTATCTGGAGGGCTGGTTCCATACAGATAACCTGCAATCTACAGGGGGGAAAATATACAAGCAAAAATAGGTCAAGTAAGAAACCGGATAACACAATATAGGTTTTATTTTAAAATCAAAATGTTGTATTGTGTTCAACAAGTCATAACAGGAATAAAGTTCTTGTAAATTAACAATGCAATTCAAATCAATCTCACTAAATTCTTATAAAAACTTTGTGTGCAGATTATTACGTTGAAATAGATGTGTTTCAATATTACACAAATTATATAACAACATTGTTACTCTCATAAATTGCCATAATTTGACTTAAGCAAAGTGAAAATTCTCTTAAGATTTCTATCGACAGGTTAGCATGACCACGCTAAAATTAAAGCAAAAATATCTAAGACGAAACATTTTAATAAGACTGTCAGTCTAACCTGAGCACGCAAATCTGAGATGCAGATGAACTTCTTCAAAACATTCTTGGGCAGGATGTAAGTGTAGCCTGTTTCTTTGATGTCATCCGATGACACATAGATGTGGTTGGTACGCAAGTGCAAGTTTGCAGCAGAGATCGCCCTGTGAGATGAAGAAAACTGTTTAACAATGGACTTTAGCTGTGCTTTATTGACTTAAAAGACAAGAAACATTTCCGCACCTAACTCTCCATTCAGTTTTGGAAGAGAAGGTCTGCGTCTCGTAGTTGCTGGTGGTGGAGGTGATGATCTCATCTCCGTGTTTGTTGACTGTGCGAGTCTGAGTGGCCGTAAGCTGAGACTGTTCCTTGGTCTGCTTCTCGATCTCAGCGATCTGCTGTCTCTGCTGAGATGGAGCAGAGATTTCCATTCCCAGGATGATGTCCCTGATTTCAGACTGAGTCAAAGATGCCACATTCACGCTGTGGAGAAGATCGAAAATTTACAATCTTAAACATTCCAAAGCAGATATACATTTTTGTATGTACTTGAAAATCTGTATTTCTTACTTGTTCTTCTTGCCATAATCAGCCAGGATGAGATCTTTGAGCTGCACCTCCACTTTGATCCACTCCTCATCTGTCAGAGTGGGCCAGATGTGGTGGGGCTCGGTGATGGTGGTCTTGTCAGGCTTCAGGATAACTTTGGCACGGTCATTGTTGACATGAAGTGCTCTCAGGATCAAAATCAAACGAGAGAACGCCTAGGCAACAAAAACAGATTTTGGTTTAAGATATCATAGAATTAGTGTAAACCTTAGAAGCAACAAATTTTGCTTCGAAGCTTATATTTATTAAATAGCTTAAATTTATTAAGTTTATAGAATAAAAGCTGGATTTACAGTGTAAGAGGAGATGGTCTTGAGCCAGTCGTCATACAGATTGAACAGGACCATCTGAGGCTCTGTTGCCTTCAAAATTAGGTCTCCAAACTTCTCCACTTTCAAACAGGCCTGGAAGGGGAGCTGGAGCTCAGAGCCTTTGATTACAATGTTGGGGAAGTCAAGCAAATGCACCTGGAGAAAACAGATTGTTGTTAACCTAAGAGTTAACAGAGCTCCAGCACTCATTTTGGTAGCTAAAGGTGAAGTGCCTTACCTCAAGAGGATCCAACATGCCCTTCCTGGTCACAATAATCTGTTTGGGCTGCTCTTCAACAGGTAGCGATCGGATCAGGGCAGCCACTTCTTCAGCAGTCTTCCACTTAGCCAACTACAAAGGCAGAACCAGTGACCAGTAAAATAAGTGTCACTGACAACACGAAAAGAAAAACAACAACTGTGGAAACAAAATAAGAGTGATAAACGGACCTGTCCAAGACGCTTTTGTCCAGCCCACACAGAAGTGTGAATGATCTTCAGGAAAAGCTGTCCAGTTCTGGGGTTGAAGATGAAAATGGCTCCATTGATTGGTTTGGTGGTCAAGTTACCTTCAAAGGTCTGAAACAGGATACAATTTTGACATTTTACTACATAATCCAAGGACAAAACAATACAAGCCACAAGGAACATCTTCAAAATGTTGACTTGCCTTGTGAATGGTGACTCTGTACACATTGGTGTCATCTACAAACCAGATGATCTGGTTAGAGAAGAGCTCTCCATAGTTCTGGGAAGACAGGTAAGGCTCAGTGGGCTCTGAAGAATAGAGTTGCAGACCCTTGCGGATTCGCTCTCTCAGCACATACAGAGCCGGATTGGCCTTCATTATCTTTGCCATTGCCTGCTGGATTAGGGGCTTGGCTCCGGGGAACCAGTTTCCATAGGCACTGCAGAAAATAATATAAATACTTGAACATCAGTTTTTGGAAACACAAAGGTTGTTCTTGACTGTGACAAATCACATGATCTAAAAATCTGACCTGTGAAGATTGTATGCCAGATCAATGGCAATAAGAACTCCAGTGGGTGATGGGTAAATACTCATGTTGTCAGTGGTGTAGTCCAAGAACTTGGCCCTGGCATATCTCTCAATATCATGAGAGTCATAGTCACCCCATCTGAGTTGGATGTCAATCCAGAATTTCTGTGTGGTGGTGCTGTCCATTACATCCCTGTAGAAAAAAATGCAAGAATCTTAAACGACATCAAGATGTCATTTTCATGTGGGTATTATGGGCTGGCACTATGCATGACATAAATCCACTTGATATAAAAGTTAACATCCATGAAGCTGAGACGTACTTGGAATCTGCTAGAAGTGATGGGCGTGAGACGTTCCACTTGTAGGAGGCAAACAACAGAATGTCAGCACAGGAGGAATTCATCTTGTAAGACTTCCTGGGATGGATTGTCTCTTTTTGGACAGTCTCAATCTCCAAAGCATCCAGTTCTTGGTCAAACACCTACACATGGCAAACAGAAGTTTGTTGATGGCATTCACCAGAACAACTCTGATTGAGTCAATTGTCACCAGTTCAGTGTGTATATAAAAAATAAAAATAAAACATTCACAATCGTACACAGACTGTACAGCTGTATAATATAACTCGGAGTCATGTTTATTGCATACTAATGTAATTAATTTAAATGGTGTATGCGCTTACCTGACAGAGATCCATGACAATGCTCTCATGGATTTTCTGCCACAAGTGAGCTCTGAAGATCTGGATCAGAGAGATCTTGAGGGTTGGGATTTTACCATGCATGAAGATTCCAGTAAGGTCCAACTGCACTTGAAAACCCACATACACCTACAAGAACATCAAGAGAATGCGTGAGTCTAAAATTGAAAAAAAATAACTTTGATTGCTTAGTGTAAATGTAAAGGTTTTTCCAAAAGACATACGTTGGCTCTGTTGATTGTGGGAGACCACCACAAGGTGAACCGTCGATTAGGAATCTGGTTCAGACCAGATCTCTGAGCATTAGTGAGCTTCTTCCATTTCATAGACTCTTCAAAACCACTGGCCTTCTCCCTACAAACGATTGAAATGTTGAGTTAAATCAACCTTAACATTTTTGGAAAAAAAGAAACAATTGAATAAAATGCTTACCAGAAGAGACCCTCCCAGGTAGGGAAATAGGTACCCTTGAACAGTGTGTGCTCAAGAATGCCTTCAACTCCTCCAAGTGCCTGGATCATGTCTGTTCGGTAATTGTTCAAATTCCAGAGTTTTCCATCGTGCCTTTGGTGAGTCCACCAGAATGGATTTTGCTTCAGCACCTGAAACATTCAAAAATATTTAAAATGAATACTACCAAACTGAATGTAACTGAAGTGCCACTGCGTTTACCATGCAATTCACTTTTACCACAAGGAAAGATTTTACCTGGTACTGCTTGAAGTCTGTTCTGACTCTCCAGCCCTTATCATAAGCAAGTGTATGTCTGTCCTTCTGGAAGAGGGTGTTGATACGTGGAATACCTCTGTCCCAGGAGTCCTCCAGATCTTCCAGTGTCAAACGTCTGAGTAGCATCAGAGTTATATAATTATGCCAAGAACAGCACCATCATCTAGATTAAGGTTTGGTTTAGAGGATAGTACCTGTTCTGAGCAATGGCCTCCTGTCGCTTGAGGGCATATTCAGCCCAAACTCTTTGAGAATCAATGAACTCACTCTCCCATGGTTGGATGTAGCGGTACAGATTAGGAATAAGCTGATCCTCTTCGTGACTCATACCAGAGCGGAAATGAGTTATGCCCACATCGGTCTGTTTGGACCACCTGAGCACACACAGAACTATACATCAATTTCCTGAATCTGTGGTTGCAAATTTCCTTAATGGTTCTGAACCTTTTTTGAGTCAGCGGTCCACCTATCCATTATCTAGATTCCTTAGCACCCATCACCAAAAAAAAAAAAAAGCATCTCACTGATTGCAAAATAACCAATTTGATTTGGCCAGTTTAAATATGATTAACATCAGTGTCCCAGAAAGAAATTCAACAGTTACAAATTCAAGCATGAATTAGGTACCTTATGACAAGCAGCAAACAACAAACATTCTTATGAATTTCAAGAGAAAAAGTTGGAGTCCGTTTAGTGATATCATCTTGTTTGGATGCTGCACTAACATTTGCAGCCATCATCAGAAAGCCTAAAGACGACTGATGTAAACAGTCATTGCTGTGAAAATGATACTCCACCTTATCTAATCGCTCCACACGCAAAGCATCAACCAATGTTCTCTGAATGCATACCTGGGGCGGTACCATAGCCATTGTGAAATGCTTCTGTAACTCATCAAGAAAACAGCAATAAAAACCTCAAAGGACTCACCTAAGGTCAGACTGCGGGATCAGCACGTGTCCCATGGAAAGCATTCCCAAGCCACCCAACTCCTTAGGGGTATAAAACACCACAGGAGGGAAACGGCTGGGCATTTTGGAGTTCAGCCCAATCTTGATACGGGTTTGGATCTTATTCTCACACTTTACCAACAGGTCCAGAAGCTCTTGAGTGTTGACCACAGCTTCACGAAAGTAGGTCATCAGACCAATCAGAGCAGTGTTCCACTTGTTCACGATCTGAGAAAAGCAAAATTATCTAAAACTGTGTGCAAAATGAGGATATACAAGTTGCTATCCATTTAAAAACTCAAATTAAAGGTTCACCTTGGTGAAAGTGGTGGACCCAGAAGCCATCAAAATTTGTCGCACTCTGTTGTGGAACCTTTGCATGGACTCATCATCTACACGCAGGAAACACTGTGCTGTCCTTTCTTTTGTTACCTACAAATGAAGCCAAAATTAACCACTATCCTCTCAGAAGGACTAAAAGCCCTGGTAATATTTAACCAAAAATGTTTTTCATTCTTCTTTTAAGGGGAAAAAGTATGAAAAGGCTGAGTGATGGTATACTGGTTTTTGCAGTAGTATTGGTTGTAAATGTCAACAGAGAAGACAATACTACTAATTTGTCATTTTGCTTACCTCATTCTGCAAATTCCAAACACCATCTTTGTGTGTGAACTCCTCATAACTAGTGCGACACTTCGGGAGTATGCGACACTCAAAGCCACACATGTTAAAGAGCAGATTGGGGTTGTCCTTGCTGTACACAGACACAAAACTGTTCTCCCATTGAATTGTGGTCACCGAGCGAGGGAGACGGTTCTTGATGTCCCAGAACACAGCACGACCCCTGTGTGAAAAAGACAATCAATCATAGCACATACATCAGCCTGCGATTTATTAAGGGGCTTAGAAGGACAAAATTCTATGGGACTTACAAGTTGACATCATGTTTCATCAGTCTCATCCTAGCATCTCGAGGCCAACATTTCTTATTGTTGTACCCCACAATGTTCTCATTGTTGGGGTCTGGGTGCTCAGTCAGGTACCTCTGGATCAAATCTCTGGCCTCATCAGCAGAGAACCTACATAAAGCAAAACCAGAAGATTAGAACATATAACTTCAAGAATTAAACTGCACAAAGGAAGATAGGAAATTTCAATTATCTGCACTACTAACCTGAAGAAGATATGAATGCGGTCTATATATCTGCAGTACAGACGGATGGGATGGGCGCTCTCAGTGGCTGTATCCTGGAAGCTAAGGAAATCATTGGGCATCTGAGGAGGTCCAGCCATCTCACTGGCTCTGTGCAGACCCAGCACCAGCAGGTCCATCACAAGTCCATAGTACTGCACAATGAAAGAGGCAAACTGCAGGCCACGAATGATACCGTACGAGTTTGTATGGTTCATGTCCTGTAAAAAGAAACAGACATCTAAATATCAAGCTATGCAATGAAAATAAACTTCTCAAAAGTATAAAGAAAAAGGGGATTTGAGAAATGAACTAATATGTGCAAATAACAGACCTTATAGTTAATGACAACGTTGTTTTTAGCTGTCATGTAATCAGCAATGTTGTGATCAACAATGAGACGCAGAAGCCTGTTCAGCAGCGTCAGATCAATCTTCTCATACATCTTCTCGTAGCGAGACTCAAGCATGACATTACATTCACCCTCTGCAGTCTCCCATACATCTTGCAGGTTGTTGATTCCTGCAACCAGAAATATAAATGCAAAACAGTGAAATTAAAGACAAAATTAGGACTCGGATAATTACAGGCATCAGGCAATAAGTTTTTCTCTTTGGCCCAATTTTTATTTTTTTTTAATTGCTGCATACTAAAAGAACAACTATAAATAGGTCAATCTAGAAACAGTAAATTCCTTCTTCACCTTGGCACCATTTGTACACCAGCAGTGGTGGTGGCTCTGTGTCAGCTGGTTTGATCCAAGGTGGGAAAAGCCTACGTTTGTCTGCCTCGTACCACAGGTACTGATCCAGGTATGCGTCAGTGATCTTTTCCAAAGGTTCAACATCATAAACCGGCACCAAGTGACTGTAAAGGTCCATGAACTCGATGCCAACCTGAAGAAAATAACTACTTTAGTTGAAAGCTAGGACCAGTAACAGGCCACGAGGAATTCAGTGGTTTTATAAAGTCTGCTGAAATTGTGCTTGTGTGCTGACCTCTTTGAAGGCTCTCTGAGTGAGGAGGTGACGTTTGATTCTGGACAGAGCCTCATGAGGGTTGTCATAGGCCTGCTCAATCAGACCCAACTCCTCACGCTGTGACTGGTTCAGCCTAGACTTCACACTGGAATAAAAAACACAAAGAAAAGTCAGAAGAGAAGCAATCATCTAAAACCCAATAGATTCACTCAGATTTGTTTTATGCAACTGGCTTGACCTGTAAGCTTCCTTGAGTCTCTCCAAAGCCAGAATGAGTAGCTTGGTGTCATGCTTGTAGGAGAGAGGAGGGAAGGGAATTGGAGAGAACCGTCGACTCTCCAGCCAGTGCACTGTGGTGGTGTAAATGGCCACGGCCTCCTCAGCTGTGATGTAAGGCCCATCCTACAAGACAAATTATTAATTATTCCATGTTCCTTTATGGGAACAGCAAACTGTTTAAAGTTTTCAAGAACCTCCCAAAAAAATGTACCTTCAGGTAATTGTGCTGTCTCTCCTGCTCTGCTTTTAGGTAGAGTCGAGTGAGTCGTCCCAAGTTTTTCTTGCACACAGTCTTATCCACAGTAGCTCCTCTTCTGATTCTCTCACGGTTGTAGTGAGCTGTGTTGGTCCACCAGTCAGCTTTGGCCTTCACGTAACGGAGAATCATGTTCTCGATGGGAGTTGGAAGCCCAGGAACCTGGAAAATTAAGTAACATTTCCTGAATGATAAACTTTTAAATCTGAAAAAATATTTATAAGCAACAAAAATCAACAAAATTGTACCTTCCAAGGGATGTTGGCCTTCCAGCACCTCCATGACTCACTAAGGTGCTGCAAGATGGTTCTGGCCTTGTTTTGCTTGATACCCTCAGGCATCATATCCAGAATGTCATGCATCACAGCAGCTCTCAGCTCCAGATCAAAGTGAGATTCCACACGCTGTTTGGTCACAGTCTTGGCAACACCCTTAGAGTGTCGACCTAAACAGCAATACACATCAAATTAGTCCTTGAACACCACCTTACAGCATCCTTTGTAAATACAAAGCATATTTTACCCTCAAACTGCCTGGCCAGAAGATTGCCGAGCCACCGCTCCAAAAGAGGGGTGATGCCCCTCATGAAGAACAGCCAGACTCTCCATCCTGGTGCCCAGAACCCACAGCCTGGACCTTTTCCAACAGGGCCCTAAATGATAGGTCACTTAGTTGCAAGGCATAGCATCAATCCGAACAAAGTCACAGAGGACAGAAACAATGTTTTTTTAACTCCATTGAGTGTTACTCACTGTGTTGAAGCGATAGTAGATGAGATGCTTCAGGTCTTTGCACATTCTGATCTGCCTCATGAGCTTGTACTTGTAGCGGTACATGCCAGTCAGTTGACCCACATGGGCAAAGATGTACTGCAAACCATCAGCAAGCTACAGGAAGGCAGACAAGTTTAATAGTGGTCACAAAGCTAACAATAAGCTTCACAGGCTGCATAAAAGTTGTATTTGTTATACCTGGAAAGCATCAACATTTCCAAGCCTGTACTGTACATGACTGTCCACCACGAGCTTGCTCAAGCGCAGAACCTCACGGCACAAGTGAAACGCATTTCCGAATCTAGACTTCTTACGTTCCTTTGTTGTGAGGGTTTTTACAGGCTTCAAGTTGAAGTTGTAGTCCAAGTGCAGGTAGTTCAGGTTCTTTCTGTGAATCAGCAAGTTCAGCATGTTATAGCCCTGCCGGCACACCTGCAGTCCGACTTCTACCCAGTCCAGCTTTGTTGACTGGAAGAATTTGGTGGCCTTGAAAGAGCGGAACAGGTATCTAAAGAAGGGAAAGAAAAATACAACCATTGTTTTATGCATGACAATGCACCCTAATTATTACACCTTGGTGCAAGCTCTGGAAAAGCAGCCTCACCTCTTTTTCTGTGCCTTAGGTGGTCTGTGTTTTAGAGCGTTCAACACATAGTACTTCAGAAGCTTCTGGTAAGACACACGCACCTTCACAGGTTGGCCTGCAGGACAGTGCTCACGATACCTAGTTGCAGAAGAGAGAGCCTATTTATAAAGTTGTAGTCTTTTTGCAGAGTTTCCTAATTCTCAGATAGTATGCAATTCCAGAACAATCATCACAGAACACATTTTTAAAACACTTTAAATGTTTTTAAAAGAAAATGGTGTGATCCTGCAAAAGATCTGAGACATAAGCACACAAAGTCTATGCTTAAACAAAAATATGTTTTGTGAACGGTCTTCTGCAGCATATATTTTAAAAACCAACCAGTTTTTGACCAGAGGAACATCAATGGCTCGTCTGGTTCTTCCAGAGCGGAGATTGAATGGACGAGGTGCCCACAACAATGCAATTCCATTGGCAGTGTTGTCAGTGTAAAGAGGCGTCTCCTTCAGGAATGGCTCCACATATTCAGGAAGTTCAAACTCTTCATCATCATCTGGCAGAGGCTCTTGGCTCTATAGAGAAAACACAACCTTGCAATAATTGTGGATAAAATGCACAGAAGTTTATTTAAACTATTTAATTAATTTCTGACCTTGACTGAGTGCCTATGAGAGATGGGGTTGATTAGAGGGTCGAAGTAGAAGGCAGGCAGATCAGGATCTTCAGTCTTGATGAACACCACATTTGGTGTGTGGTACCTGTATAGACCACCACAAAACATCAGTTCAGTTCAAAACATTAATTTCAAGAGTTTTTGTGAACGATTAAACTGAAGGCAAGATAATGTTTCATACCAGGTAAGGTGCACATGATGTGGCAGATTGTTGTACAAGTAAGGGAATGCAATTTTGTATTCTGTCCTGATTGGCTGTCTGATGATGATCTTGTTGATGTCATTGAACTCATTCCAGTCTTCGTCCCTGAAATGAAAGTCAAGTTAGATCCCTGGAAAACATAAGCAATAGCCAATTATACCAGTTAGGACACAGTACGTACTGGAGGTTAATGTCTCTGACAAGTGGCTCAAATTTAGGTCCTCCTGGAATGGCCATGTTCAAAGCTTTAGAGGTGAAGAAAGCTTTCAAGTCAAACAAGTAAAAGTAATTGTCATCCACCAAGTCTGTCAGCAGCTGATTAGCCAACCGATACAGAGTGGACATCATTGGCAAAGTGAATTGCCAACGTCTGTATGTGGTCCCATTCACGTATCTGTGGAAGGAAAAAAAAAGACAAACCATAAGCAAATGAAGCAAGTAAACATATTTTTTAAATTGTCCCCAACACTCACTTGGTGGTGTCTTTCAGTGGTTGATGCTCATAGAGCCAGTCTGTGACAGAAGAGTCCTCATCAGGGTCCAGCTCCATCTGGATCGCCTCCAGAGGCTCCACATCCAGGATGTTATCTGCATAATCCAAAGGAGGCTCTTCATCATCAAATGGTGGGAAACGCATGCGCTTGAAGTGCCGCCTGTCTCTCTTCTCACGACGCATCATGATCCACATTGTGCTTGTGTAAAGAGAAAGAGTTTCAACATTATTAAACAATAAAAAAACGGAAATAACAATATTGCTACAGCTGCTCCCAAAAAGGGCACCATAAATCTTTCAATCAAAATGTTGATGGTTTCCTTCTCAAATATGACAAGCAAAATAATACATAAAATTAATGTATTTAATTTCCTTAAATTATTTTGTCTTACTTCAGGTAACAGTAATGGAAAGATGTTTTATTTAATTTATTAATTAAATTATAGTACTTATATCACTTCTAAAATTACACTCACAATTTACCACACAACCACGCAGCTCCCCAAGAAAATACTACAAATTAGAATTTTAAATGGCCTTGGCCAACATTTTCCCCCCACAAGTGACATCATCACAGAGCCGCTTACCCCCACTGAGATATGTACACTGGCTCAATAACCCAAGGGATTTCATTCACGAAGGATATAGCGCCTGTGATGTGGTAGAGCACAGGAACATCTCTGATCTGCTCCCAGGGCATTGGCATGTTCTCCAGCAGTTTGAGCACTGCATGGGGCATATACTTCAGGGCCCTGCAGATTAAAAGCAACAATTAATTACATAAAAAAAAAACTTTGATAATCATATAAAAACCAGTTACCACTGTAATAAAGCAAATGTTCTTACCCAAGGTAGACTCTCTTGTCATGACGAAATTTCCTGTTCGTCATGTCACCATGATCCCTGATGATTTTGCGCACATGCTCAGGTGGCATGTCCTCTTTCTGAGCATCCACAAAGCCAAATTTCCTCTTCTCAGAGTAGCGTTTGGCCTGCAGCTGCTGCCATTTCCGAGCTACAACAAAGAGATTCCATGTAAAATAAGTAAACAAACTTTGAGTACAAATTGCATGCTGTTTCAAACTTCGTGAACGCACCTTTCTCTTGCAGTTTCTCCTCAGTCATATAATCTGGCACTGGAGCAACAGCAGGAGGAGGTGGAGGAACACCTGGAGGCATTGGTCCAGGAAGACCTCTGTAGGGGAAAGGAGCTGCCATGGCAGCGACTACTGCAAGCAGAAACAATAATTCATAAAATATATGAAATATATATAGGTTAGACTACAAAACATGAGTAACGTACAGAAAACAGACAAAAACATACTGTTTCTATACAAGTCCTTACAAGCCTACAACAACAACAAAACCTATATTAAAATTCAGTAGAGATCTGCAAGCATAACCTAACAAAATGCTAATTTAATCGTTTTAAAAGAAACAGAAATGTGTAAGTACGATAAACTATCTTTAAAGTACATAATCACATCAACGAACTTATGTTACCCCACTAACGCTAACTCGGCTATCGCGCCTGAACTGTTTTCTTACCATGGAGAATTATTCTAGAGACTATTTATTTAAAGAAGACAACCGCCAGGTAGACTTTTACACATTCTGCACCTCAAGTAACAATATTTAAGATTTGTGTGTATGTATGCAGTATGATTCGTTTCTTTGGCCTCCATAACGCATTAGTTAGCATGTTAGCTTAGCTTACCGAATATTATACAAGTAAATCGTTTCCGCAAACAAACAGTGGCAAATCTTAGGTGATACTTTAAAAAATTGCAAACAAAGCATGCACGGGTTTAGACTTAAAGAATGAAATAACTTACAGTTAAAAGAAGTTTCTCGCCAGTGACTGTAGTTGTGTGGTGGTTTTGAGCTCAGCGGAATGGCGTACTATGCACGTTGTGCGTAGAGTCTTTCCATTCTCCAATGCGCTTACGTATCTGAACTATTCTAGCTCAACGGAAATGATGACAATCTACGACTTCGAACGTAAGAAAATGCGTAAGTCCCAACTTCCGGATATGACACCGGATTTGAAAAGTCTCGTCCTTTTTTTTTTTTTTTATTAACATTAGTAACAGGGGATACATAAAACATTAATTTGCACTAATATTGTGTGACCAGAATGCAAATGATACATATTCATTGTAAAGCTAGTTACACAAATGTTACAAACGATAAGAAAATGAAAGAAAGGATAAGAAAGAAAAAATCAATGCATAAAAGAAAAACAAATATTTAAAGGAAAAAAAATATGTATACACATCAAAAGAAATAAAATAAATACCTCAAACCATAATAAATTATTAGGAGTGTTACATGGGCATACCAAAAGGGATCTGATTACTTAAAAGTTATGATTATAATGATAATATTCTGTTTTTCAGCAGTTCACTTGTTTTGGCAGTTTTCTTATTTAATGATGGCAGACAGATTCATAATAAAGTTTCAAGTCAAACAAAATGTTCTAAAATTAGGCAAACACTGAATAACTACATTTGTGAAAATGGAAAAGACCACAAGTTAAAAATTTCAACACACTGCCCATTTCCTTACAACCTGACTCCCAAATCAAAAACAATAAATTAATTGTCTTAAAATCAAAAAGGTTTTGTAAGCTGAGAAAACAATCCAAGATATTTCTGTCCAAAAATTTTCTACAAAATTGCATTTTTAAAAATAAATGCGCTATTATTCCAGATTAGAATTACAGAATGTGCATGGTATTAAATTTAAATAGTAAAGAATTACAGAGATAGTAATTATGAAGGATTTTAAAATAAAGTTCTTTCATCTTATTAGGTACTAGAAACTTATTGATACCAGGCCAAATTTTATGGATAGAACCGGGTAATTTAATTTCCACTTATAAAATGCTTTAGTGTACAAGCTAGACTTATTAACAAAATTTATTCTAAAAATGATTACATTTAATATTAGTAATTTCCACACCTCCAATAATTAATTTAGGCATTTCACATTTTAAGTCTGTATAAGCATAAGTTCTAGTCAAATGTAATAGTTTTTGTAGAAAAAGATTGTATAACCCAATCATATACTCTGGGCAAAATGTACTTTCATAAATTGCAGAAAACTCAGAGTAAAGTCATTCATTCATTTTCTTTTCGGCTTAGTCCCTTTATTAATCTGGGGTCGCCACAGCAGAATGAACCGCCAACTTATCCAGCATATGTTTTATACAGCGGATGCATTTCCAGCCGCAACCCATCACTGGGAAACCCTTACACACTTATTTGCACACATACATACACTATGGACAATTTAGCCTACGCAATTCACCTGTACTGCATGTCATTGGACTGTGGGGGAAACTGAAGCACCCTGAGGAAACCCACGCGAATGCAGGGAGAACATGCAAATTCCTCACAGAAACGCCAACTGACCCAGCCGAGGCTCGAACCAGAGACCTTCTTGCTGTAAAGCGACAACACTAGCTATTGCGCCACTGCGTTGCACCAAAGAATAAATGTTACTGTCCTTTTTAATAAATCTAAAATAAAAACTATTCCTCTGTCCACCCATTCATTGATAAAATGAGAATTTTTACTCCGCAGCACATTCTGATTATTCCATATTATAGATTTGTGAGGAGAAAAAGTGTGGCAGAATGCAAGCTCACCTGCTTCCAAAGCTTGTTTGTGAAAATTAGCAAGTTTGATAGGGAGTTTGTTACAGCTAAAATCACAAGCTCTCTCGTTGTACTTCTAAAAGCCACCTTTTCCCCCATTCTTTTTAATTTTATTTACTGCATTAGTCTTAATTAGTCTCTTGGTCTCATTTGTAAGTAGCATTGGATAAAAGCGTCTGCCAAATGGTTAAATAATATGTAATGTTACTGTAGAGTTGTAACATTCTTTAAATATTCCTTTTATTTAATTTATTTTTTCACATATCTGAAACTTAATGCAGACAAGTGGTCATAAGGTTAATTCACTTTAAAGAAAATAGATAATATTCATTCATTCATTCATTCATTTTCTTTTCGGCTTAGTCCCTTTATTAATCCAGGGTCGCCACAGTGGAATGAACCGCCAACTTATACAGCACTTTTTTACGCAGCGGATGCCCTTCCAGCCACAACCCATCTCTGGGAAAAAATAGATAATATGTATATAAATAATATACTTTTTCTTTAGATAGATAGATGGATGGATGGACGGACGGACGGACGAACAGAGAGATAGATAGATGGATGGATGGATGGATGGATGGATGGATGGATGGATAGATGGATGGATGCATGGATAGATAGATAGATAGATAGATATAGATAGATAGATAGATAGATAGATAGATAGATAGATAGATAGATAGATAGATAGATAGATAGATAGATAGATAGATAGATAGATAGATAGATAGATAGATAGTTATAGAAATAACTTCATCAATTTTTCAACAGTTTTAGTATGGCATTTTCCATTATATTGAATCTGAAGATGCATCACGTTCCCAGTAGGTGGTGCTGTTGTATGTATCTACTATTGACATCAAAACGCAACCAATGATTATTAATGCCTGCTTCTTAAAAATAAGTAGAAAACATACGTTATAGTGTTCTTGTGGTTTGATTATTTTAGGAAATAATCCCTAACATGTAGTGTTTTGCACACTTTATAATATTTCCTGTTTAATTTGATTATTAATTAATTGGTTAATTTATTGAGCAAAATTAAGACTATTATACATCTTTATCATGATTTTAGGAGAGAAAAATGCTAAAAGAGTTAATTAATTAGGAATAGTAGTTAAATGTATTGTTTATAAAGTAAAAAGAAACCATTCGTGAGAAATTCTGCTGGACAGTTGCAAAATAATTAGAGCGAGACATAGGAAATAGGATGAAATATGTGATGCTTCCTTTTTCTTTTAAAATAGTTGTTCCACTTATTTTCAAGAGTTATTTTAAAGGTCCTCTTACGTAACTGTTGCAGTTCTTTTTACCAAGTGAGTATGAACACCCAAAGTTAAGTTTGCCCTGCGCTTCACTTATTCTCACCCACCACACCTCAAACGAGTCCACGATTTCCCTTTTTTACAAACAGGATATCATTAATCCAGCATTCAGTCTCAGTCTAAACCATCTGCAGTTGATCTGTGTTTGCATGATCTTTAATTCCCTGTCATTTTTTTTTTGCTCTTATGCTGACCATCTGTTGTGCTCCCAGCACACTTTATACAACCAAGACAACCAAAGCATTAAACTGTCATCAGATAAAACCTTTCTATGTCAGCTTTATGCAACTCACTAAATCCTTTGCTGACAGGGATCTGTGTCTTTACCCAAATATAGATCATACTGTGCTCCGGGATGCCAAGGCCACTCTTTCCTGTTGATGCCCAGAAATCGTGAATGTCTCAACTAAAGTCACAGGTCAGAGGATGTGAGTCTCTGTCATTTCCCCTTGTGGCAATCACAGTTTCAGGGAGTCGTGTATTGTGATTTCAAAGCACTTAAGATGTACTATAAACTTGTAGGCAGATTTATTTCTAAGAGGAACTCTCCAGCAAACACGCAGTCTTCCCATAGCACTAGTATATGGTTCCTTCTTGATTATTATTTTTTTCGTTTTCAATTCCCTACTTTTAAAAATAATAACAATCATACGTTTTACCATGATTTAGAGAAGACTCCCAAATGTCATTAAGGGGAACAACAGTACTATAAACACTTTATATACACTCAACAATAGCAATATACAATAGTAATAATAATAAATAGTAATAAAAAATCTGGTTTTCAACCCAAATTTTGGGAAAATATGGAGTAAACCAAAAGTTGGGTTCAATTTGGCATATAAATTTTAATTTAATTTAAAAACATACAAAATTTACACTAGAAAACCCAAAAAGTTAAGGTAACTCAAACCATTTGAGGAAACCGATTGCTACAAAGCATTTAAGTTCAAAAACTAATGCAGATGAGTACTGTGACTTAACTTAATCTTTTTGACTAAACGAAGCAATTTGAGCACAGCAAAACCCAATAAATGAAGAGAACTCAAACCAATGGAGTACTGTAAAACTCAATAAGTTAAGGTTACTTAAACCGTTTGAGGAAACCGATTGCAACAAACCATTTGAGTAAAAAAAACCTAATCTATATGAGTACTGTGAACTTCATTTAAGTTGAAGTAATTTGGTATTTAATTAACTCATAACCGTTCAAAACTCTTTTCAAATGAGTAGAATTAACTTTCAGTCAATTTTGAGTTAACTACACTCATTTCATTTGATAAAGTTGACAGTTGGGTTTTACGGTGTATTAAAAATACTAATATAATTGCCAAAATCTTCATACTTCACCTTCTTTCAAACCACTTTACTCATTAATTCATTCATTTTCTTTTCGGCTTAGTCTCTTTCGGCGACCCATCACTGGGAAACATCCATACACACTCATTTACAAACATACATACGGACAATTTAGCTTACCCAATTCACCTATAACACATGTCTTTGCACTTTGGAGGAAACTGGAGCACCTGGAGGAAACCCATGCGATCAAGGTGAGAACATGCAAACTCCACACTGATATGCAGACTGACCCAGCCAACGCTCAAACCAGCAACCTTCTTGCTGTGAGGCGATTGTGCTACCCACTGCGCTACCGTGATGCCCCTACTCAATAATTAATAATATTAAATTTTTGTATGATCTTTTATTGTTTTAACGTTTTTATCAAGTACAGGTCAGATTTTTGTTTCATTTTTACATAAATATATCTGTCACACTGAATTCAATTATTCAATTCAATTTTTCAATTCATCTTTATTTCTATAGCGCTTTTACAATGTGGATTGTGTCAAAGCAGCTTAACATAGAAGTTCTAATAAACTGAAACTGTGTCAGTCCAGTTTTCAGAGTTCAGTTTAGTTCAGTTCAGTGTGGTTTCATTTTCACTGCTGAAAGTCCAAACACTGAAGAGCAAATCCGTCGATGCGCAGCTCTACAAGTCCCAAACTAAGCAAGCCAGTGGAGAGGAACAAACTTCACCAAGTGACAAAAGTGAAGGAAAAAATCTCGAGAGAAACCAGACTCAGTTGGGCACAACCATTTCTCCTCTAGCCAAACTTCTTGTGCAAAGCTGCAGTCGGGGGCTGGAGAACAATGGATGACTATCAATGACTATGAAACATTATTTAACCCTATTCTATGTATCTGAAATCAATTTAATTTGATACAGACAAAACATCTCCTCTTTGACACATATATTATAAATATAGAATAATATATATATATATATATATATATATATATATATATATATATATATATATATATATATATATATATATATATATATATATATATATATATATATATATATATATATATATATATATATATATATATATATATATATATATGGGTGTGTGTGTGTGTGTGTGTGTGTGTGTCAAAAAGGAAATGTTTTGCTGTCTTAATTAGCGTAATGATTATGAAGCTACTACTGCTACTACTATAATTATTGCGTTAATATTAAATTGATATTTATAGGCCTACATATATGTAGAGACATAAGATATATCCTCAGTGTAGGAGTTACAAATAAAATTATTTATATGTAGTGATGGCAATTTTAAATAAAGAGACTCTTACTGATCAAGAGACAGATATTATGTATAAGACACTTCTATACAGCTTAAAGTGACATTTAAAGGCTTAACTAGGTTAATTAGGGTAACTAGGCAGGATAGAGTAATTAGGCAAGTTATTGTATATTGATGGTTTGTTCTGTAGACTATGGAAAAAATATATAGCTTACAGGGGCTAATAATTTTGACCTTAAAATGTTTTTTTTTTTTTATTAAAAACTGCTTCTATTCTAGCCAAAATAAAACAAATAAGTTTGGGTACATTCTCCAGAATAAAATATTATCAGACATTCTGTGAAAATTTCACTGCTCTGTTTAAAAAAAAATAAAATAAAAACGGGGGCTAATAAGCTAATAGGGCTGCACGATATTGGAAAAAATCTAACATTGCAATTTTTTTTATTTTGCGATATGAATACAATCCTACTAGATGAGTTGAATAATTTTCTGGAAAGAATTTATCATTTTATATTGATTGGGATGATTCTGTGGAGGAGTGAATTAATATAAGAAATAATCTACAATCTCTTTTATTGTTTTCTGAGGAGTCGAACTGTATCAGGTATACAGTGAGTAAAGAATCAAATATAAAATAATTCTACATAGTCTTCGTTTTATAAACTATTCAAAAAAAATAATCGTAAGGTTCATATAGTACAATTTCTTATGTCTGAATGCTTTTAAAACTCTCACGCAGTCACAGGCCTCAAAAACACTTTTAAAATGATGAATTATAATCCAGACCCAACATTGCGTATCCTCACAATATGCAATAGTATCTGGATGCAGCCTTTATGATGCAAGCTGAGATTGCATCACTCAGCGATGCAATGCCAGACACAATGCAGTCAAATGGAGTGAGTGACGTCACTGTGATGGCGGGTAGGGTTAGTGGTGGGGTTAGGTGAGCCTATTAAAAAGCATTGGATGCAGCTCAGATTCCACTGCATCAAGTCTGCAGCCACACCCCTCTCACGATGTCACTATTGTAAATGATCACATTGCGATATCGATGCTAAAATGATATATAATTATATTCCATATATATATAATTCTGTTTGTTTATCTATTTTATATCAATTATCAATGAATTAACAGTTAATGTGTGCGTGACCCTAAAAAAATGCAGAGGTCTACGTGTGTGGCTAAAGGTCAGCTGATTGTTTATGTCAAAATATTACAACCAGTCAGTAAACCTATAATAAGATACATCCAACCCACCATACCTCCCTTCTTTCCCCCAAAAATGATATTTCCTTTAACCTGTCATCATCAAAACTCGCTCTTTTTTATGCATCAGTAACGTGTATCTGCTTCAAGTGTGTGCAGGGGAAATGGAGTGAGGAAAGCTCCTCCGGTGTTTACCAGGGAATGTCGAGGACAGGATGCTAAAGCCAAGAGGAAGCCCTGACGGCAGACTCTCAGGGCAGCTCAGTGTCCGGACACTTTCATTAGAGACCAGACCTGGACATCATTTACACATCTAACAGTCTAAACTGACTCTCTTTTTGGCAAGGGGTAAATACGACAACACCACACAGCCTGGTTTGCTTCATCTTTCTGTCAGTGATAATCCATGTCCTCCCTCTTTCTCTTCTATCCAACAGAGCAGAAGCCCCGGTGAGGCGGATTGAAGTGCCTCTTCATTCACAGGCTGCTGTGAGGAACGCCACTCGTACAAAGTCAAAGAAACACATCATGATGGAGCTGAAGATCCAGCTCATTCCCACAGGAGAAATCATTCTACCTCCGGGGAAAAATGGAGAGTTTTACTGTCAAAGCTGCACAAAGGTAAGTGACTTTTAGACTGCTGAAATGAGAAAATTCTTTATTATGTCAGAATGGGATTTAAAACTCATTCATGAAGACAAGTACACTAACAAGTTCATAACAAATTGCTTACTGTCGGGATATTTTGTGTTGATCATAACTGTGCATGCCCTAAAATGAGAGCTTTTTAGTATTTTCCATGATGTAAGCAAGATCTATATTGTCAGCAAATGTTTGTTTATAATAAAAGCAACCATTGCAAAATGAAATTGCATGGTTTTGACTGGCTTTGAATGAGCCCACATGAAAAAGTACTACAGTAATTTAAAGTAAATACTAGTGTTTTGAACCATACTGTTGTAAAGTGTATTATACTGTGTGTATATATATATATATATATATATGAGGAGTTTAGATGCAAAAAACTCTAAATGCCGATCAATATTTTCTTCTAAAATTACCAATTTTCTCCGACTATTGAGTGTAGACTAATAAATTTGACTTTTATAGTGACAAATAAGTTCTTTTCAATGCCTTTAAAGTGAAATACTTGAACATAAACAGGGGGCTGAGAATTTTTTTACATGGCATTTAGAGATTTTTCATCTGAACTCTTCATATATGACACTATTTACAACTCGTTGTTATTGAATGCTACAGCATGCTGTTGTATTAACTATAGTGAACTGAGAAACAGTAATGAATATTGTACAACAGTATATATATATATATATATATATATATATATATATATATATATATATATTACTACAGTAAACCGGTGTATTGTAGTATAATATACCCCTAGTTGTAGAGAACTTAGTGTATTGGGTACATTCTAAAAAAATATGCGCAGTGTTGGGTCAAATAGGGATAAACTCAGAACTGGGTTATGTTTTTTTTAATTAAACTTTGAGTTCCATATTTGACCCAACACTGTGTTAAAACAACTCAGCATTTTATTGTGTTTCACCACAGTAAGTATAGAATTACCCCAACAGATTTATTCTAACACTATAGAATTTACTATAAATTACTTTAGTATTATGTGGGAATGTTAAGTTTTCTCGTATTTTCAATACACTTAGGACTGTTTTGTTATAAAATGTCAAATGGCTTTTGATATGGAGAATATAGTCAGTATTTTGTATCTGTGTGATGTTTTTCCTTCGAACACATCTTAATGTTGAGAAATTGGTCTGGATCGCTCCAGCACACTCCAAGGAATGTAGGGTGTATACTAGAATCTGTCTGTGTGTGCATGGAAAATGACCATTAACTCTGACAGAAGTTTAAATGTTTCTTATGGATTGCATAAAAGTTCCAAAGGAAACGCTCTGGTTGACTGTGAGTGTTACACCCGCTTCATTCAAAAATGCTCCATTTTTCTTCTTTTAGTCGACTTGTTTTCTTTAGTTTGAAGAGCTTTCTCCTTGGTTCATTTAGTCTAGTGTAACACTGGAATCTTGTTGATAAGAATCTGTTTTGCGTGTCTTTTCTAGTTTGAGAACCACTTGAGTTTAGTATCCATTAAATAGAGGTCGGAATGTAATTCAACTTGGATGAGGAAATGACACAGAAAATTCCGGAACAGCATACTTTTCCTGACTTTCTGGCAAGGTCATGTCACCCTCGCTGGCTATGTTTGAGCTTGAGAGGGAGGTACATTAAAGAGAACGTTCACCTAAAAATGTAAATTCTGTCATCATTTACTCACTCTCCACTTGCTCCAAAGTTTTATGAGTGCCTTTCTTGTGTTGAACACAAAGTAAGATATTTTGAAGAATGTTGATTGGCATTAACTAATTTTGTCAATATTGAAAGGCAGTGGTTACCGGTTTTCAAAAAATTCCTTAAAATATAATATTTTTTGTGTGAACTACCCCTTAAATAAAAAAAAAATGCTGTACTATTATTAAATAAGTGATAAAGGCAGGAACAGTAAGCGTTATGCCCATTTCCACTCGACCGGTGACAGGAGACATGGACACTCCCTTTAGTACAGCCTGTCTGTCCGACATTGCCTTGTCAACAGGATACAACCTTTCCTCTCTGTTCAGCCGGTCGGCACAAATGTGCTTAATGTCGGTCTAGGGTTTGGTGGAGAGCAGAATCGATCACTCCACCCTCTGGCTACAGCAGGACACTGCACTTCACATGCACTATATCAGCCATCAGGTCACCTTGACATGGGGGATTGTCTTTCAGCAGTGTTTACGCTGAGTTGATACGCTGGAATGTTTAGACGTGGCTTTCCTTTCACTGTGTGTGTGTAGACTGAAAGAAAAGAGAGATGCTCTGAATGAATGGCAGTGAATCTGTCATTGGCATTCAGAGATTTACCTTCTGAATAGCATAAAAAGGGATTTATTCATTCATTTACCTTCAGCTTAGTCCCTTATTTATCAGGGGTCACCACAGTGGAATGAACCGGCAACTATTCCAGTATATGATTTACACAGCGGATGCCCTTTCAGCTCCAACCCATTAACCATTCACACACTACGGCCAATTTAGTTTATTCAATTCACCTATACCTCATGTCTGTGGGCAAACCCGAGCACCCGGAGGAAAACCACGCAAACATAGGAGAACATGCCACATCCACAAATAACAACTGGGACTCGAACCAGCTACCTTCTTGCTATGAGGTGACAGTGCTAACCACTGAACCATCATGTCGCCCCAATTAAAGGAATAGTTCAGCCAAAATGAAGAAAACCTGCAATTAAAAACCTGTAACCCCTGACTTCCATAGTAGGAAAAACAAATACTATGGACGTCAATGGTTACAGGTTTTCAGCTTTCTTCAAAATATCTTTTTTGTGTTCAACAGTCAAAGAAAAAGTCAAACAGGTTTTGAACAAATAAAAGTCTGTAAATGATGAAATAATTTTCAGTTTTGGGTGAATTATCTCTTTAAAATCATGCAATAAATTTGAGAGAATTGTTGATTTGGGCTTAATAATGCCAATTACATGAGCATCAAAATACAGTATTTCATTCATTTCATTTTCTTTTCGTTTAGTCCCTTTATTAATTAGAGGTCGCCACAGCGGAATGAACTGCCAACTTATGCAACATATGTTTTACGCAGCGGATGCCTTTGCAACCAATCACTGAGAAACACCCATACACACACATACACTAACATCCTCACACACACATACACTACGGACAATTTAGCTTACCCAATTTACCTATAGCGCATGTCTTCGGACTTGTGGGGGAAACCGGAGCACCCGGGGGAAAAGCTAAATCCAGCAAAAAATAGTGCTTAAAAAGTAGATAATATCATAATTAAATAGAAAATGAGGCTAATAACTGCAAAAAGGTCCATATTTTAAGAAAAAAAGAACCACCCATCTCACCAGGCTGGCTATACGGACCTAATAGAGAAACGTAGAAAATCAATAAAAAAACAATATTATATCAATTACACATAAATAACACTGCAATCTATCCCAGGGTGCCGTTGACTGTGTTGTTTTATTCTTTATCCTCAGTAGAGGGCGTTATAACGCTTATATGCTCAGTTTCGAGTAACGCCTACTTTATCTCAAATGTCCATCATGGCTCAAGATTGATGCATTTGTCGAAATACAAAGTTATTATTCACAAAAACCACACATGCAGACAAGCACATGCAATCTGAATAAGCGATTAGCCATACTAATGAGAGGAAATTATAAGCCGTGCTCCTATTTTTGTATTTAAATATTACATATCATGCTTCTGAATGGAATAAACAGGCAATCTTAATTTTAAAAATCGCTTGATTTTCCACTCAAAGCTCCCAATGTTTTTTACTGCACTGTATTGAAAGTCCCAGAAATACACATTATTATATTAGTCGTGAACTTCCTGGTCGAGGGAGAGAGAGAGCGAGAGAGAGAGAAGAGAGGGCGGCTGCCGGTTGGTAGTGGTAATATATCTCTAACATTCGCTTCAATACAGTTCCGAGTGTCCTTTGGCATGACGTTAGTTACTTTAACCAGAGCATGACTCTCTGTTTATTTACACTTAAATCTCCTGTACTCTGCATCTGCCAGCGCGACGTAAAAGCGGATTTTTAGTGCCATACAGGGCTAAATATTAAGTTCAGTGGGATTCACACAGGAGAGAAAAGTGCAGATTACAGCTGAAGTGAGAGAAGAAGTTTCCCATCACCGCCGTGTTTCTCTTATGCAGTATTACGGTTGTTTTGGACGTTGCGGGATTTGAAGTTGGCGTGCTTTAATCAAGGTAAGTGGTAGACGCGCCATTCATTTCAGCCAGAATCAAAGCACGATGTCAGTTTACGTTTCATGACGTATGGGTTTTGAATTCACACGTGTAGTGTCTGTCTGTGTTTCGAAACGATTTGTTTCTTGCACATTTGCTGTGTTCAGTAGATGAATGAGTGAATCGTTTGAAACGGTTCATAAAATCGGTGTAAATGATTCTTTCGAGAATCGGAGAGAATCGGTCAGAGCAGTTCTCTTCCTGTACATATCCGATTCGTAATGAACCGAGCTTTAAAAATGAACTGAAATAACGACAGTTATTTGTTAAAAAGCGCATATATTTACAATAATATGTATTATTATTATTATTATTATTATTATTATTATTATTATTATTATTATTATTATTATTGTTATTATTATTGTTATTATTATTATTATTATTATAAAAACTAACGTAATACATGTAATTGTCTTAACGTATCTGTGTTAAAGCGGCTCTTAACATTTTTCGGACTGCCAGTCTAATTCTGAATTTTGTCCACACTTGAGTAGAGTCTGTTTTGCGAGTGTGAACAGAAAAAAGTTACTACTTTTACAAATGGAAATCCATTTCAGATATCCCATTAAACCAAAGAACAAGCTGTGGTTTCTGTAGCTGAACCATAGTAACCACAAATTAACCATGTTTTGCCACATTATAGTCTTAGTTTAATCATTTAACCATAGTTTAAGCATGTTTAGCAAAACATATTATACAAATAATAATAAATGTACCATATTGTTAGCACTTTAGAACCATAGCACTTTAATAAATAAACCATGTCCAATTTTAATAAGGACATTTATATCAAACTTCAGTCTGTACACATAAATTGTCTAAACAAGCTTTAACTGTTCAGAATTCCAAAACTGGCATTTTTAATATTATTGTTTTTCACTAAGACGCTAGTACGCTCTATGTCTAGACAGCATTTTAGGGCATCAGGTGTATGTCAGCTCTCTAGGGTTTGAAACGCAGCAACTGTCATTTGTTTATGACCACTTAGATCACCTCCTACTTCACTCTGTTATTCATGAAAATACTACCCTAACCTGTTCCCATTTGATTCAAATGCATGATGGTAATACAAACAAACCTCTATATCCAAAGCTTTTGTTAGGGAGTGATTTGGGCGGCTTCATACCACATTCTTTTCAGGACTCTCTAATGGGCATAGGGAGTTGAAGAAGACCAAATGCTAATCATTTGTCATGCCAAAATAACCTCCCTTAGACTAATTACATTAGCTCCTCCACTGGGAACATACTCCGCATCACCTCAGAGGTCAATCTTGTAAAATTGTGTTGAATGCGTTGTTTTTACAATACTCCATGTATAAGAGGATGTTGCTTTCACCTGTGTGGCCGAGCAGCACTGTGCTGATGACATCTTAAGGTCACTGACAGGTCGTGTCCTCAAGTGTCCTCATGCACGTTCCCCTCTTGCATGTCATTCCTGTTTTCATGTGTCGAAAAACCTGGCGAAGACGAGCCTGTCAAGTTTAATGAATTGCTTGCAGAGTTGCAGTGGGAGATCTGTTTTATTGCGCAACACTGGATTGATGGTGTAACTAGTATAATTGACAACATTTAGGAGCTGACAGTTGCTTGGGCTTCTATAAATGGTTGAATAATGCAATAAACATGCTAGATTAGAGGTGTGTGTGCGCTGTGTTCCAAGAAATGTGTGTTTTTCATTTCTAGTGGTAGTGTTGCAAAAGATTAGTCTTGTTAATCTTAAAGTATACTTCAGTTTTTATGTTAATAATAGAGTACTGTACCTGTCCAGCCTGATTTTTTTCTAACCAGGCATACAATATAAGTGCAGCACACATATGTGCTTTGAATTGTTTTAGAACCACTTCATGTGTTCACAAAGTTTCAACAGCAAACCAAGCCTTTCTTTTGCTGTCAGATAAGAATCATTAGATATGGAACAAAAGAACAGTAAACATCTGATCACGCCCATGTTAATGAGTGCATTAATGAGGGCAATGGTAATGTGTTTTACAAGTACATTTAAATGAGTGGAAAGTAGGGTTGGGACATTTTTCGATGTTGGTTTTCATGCGCATTTTGTCAGTCAAGCCGGTTCTAGTAAACCTTCAACACATGCTTTCAGATGGAGCAGCGTTTACTACACAGCGCCATAATTTACTGAAAAATTGGTTTCAAAATGGAAATTGATTTAATCAAAAAATAAAGACATTGAGATAATCTCTCTGTGATGTTTACAGTGTTTGCACAGCTTCTCAATGAACTATGGCTCTATGTGCTCCTGAAAATTTATATCCCGTCCAGGAGCCTAAAAAACTGATTTACTCAGACTTGTAATTGATACTTTTGTGACTTTGTCTAAGGGAAATACTTTGGGATAGGGCATATTTTCGGAGCAGTTTTGGTTAGTGGACAACTTTGTACTTAAACTATTTTCCAGCTTCCCCAGACAATTGAGCCGTGAGCCATGTAAGTGTACAGTGTGTGTTTCATTTTCCATCGTACCAAAAGCACATAGTCATACTTTGTGTTGGACAAAAAACACTTGCTGTATCGACTGTTGAGACTACTTGTTTAGTCTGTTTCTTAATCTCCCAATTATTCTCCGTTCATTTTGTTTATGGAGATGATGAGATTGTGGAGGAATATTTGGTTTGGAGTGGGAGAGCTGGTGACGTGTGTGGCTGTGCAAACCCAGCCCTTCCTTCATTGCTGGTCTGTCAGCTGTCAACGTGTCCCAGAGAGATCTCAGAGGGGATACACCTGCATCTCAGATACTCAGAACAGGAAGTGTTCAGGGTTAACCAACTGCTTGCTTTGAGCTGAAGTTCTGCGTTTAGTTGACTAAAATTAGTCAATTGTATGACCTTACACTATTTACTTCATAATGCACTTTTTGTCTGTGTAATCTTATCTTTCATCAAATATTCAACTCCCACACTACTTTTTGATCATTTTGAACATCCTGTTTTGATGTTTTGATTGCATTGCCGAAGCAAAATAGTTTTGTGAACATCTTTGATGTTTTATCTCCACATTGATAGGTCTTTCTTCAGTAGACAGTCATTCACCCATGTAATTGTGTAGTATGAAATGTTTGCATGTGGAGTATGAGTGGTGGTAGCATTAGCTATGTTTCCATCCACCTATTTTTATGTACATTTTGGATATGCGCATAAAAATACGGTTGATGGAAATGCCAAGATGCGCATAAATTTAAAAAATGAGCAACATAAACTTTTTGTTCGATAAGAAAAAATGCGCCTAAACTACAATTAAAACATTTTTACCAAACAAATTCCAGTATGCATTAAAAAAAGGGTGATTTTTGTTAAAAGATATATGATGGTAAAAATGTGTGTGAATGGAAAAACCAGCAGGCTAAGCACATTATAAAACATCTAAAATGTTGTTTTGGTCATTCTAAAACGCCTTAACCATTTCAGTATTGATTTTATTCTATTATTAATTATCTCCAGACCGTCTGTGCTCTGCGTCTCACACCTTCAGATGCCACCATGCATTAATTGCGTGTGAGCATACTTTCTTCTGAGGTGCAAGTCATTTATTAAATAAAGAAAAGATTGACGCAGCTTCTCCTACCGCAGTAAAGTACGTTTTACGCTGCTTTATTCGCACATCTGTTATGCTATAATCCAGTTTTGCGCATAAATTTTATTCGCATCTTTGGATGGAAACATAGCTACTGATAGCTTATTTGTTTACTGAATGAACAACTAAGCAGCTTTTAATCTAGATTTAGTGCGAGAACTGAAAAGTGTTGGAGGTGGAAAGAACAGGGGATAAGAAAGAGACTGTGGACTTGTGTGAGTAAATGTCTTTATGCCCTGTGGTGAGTCATGAGCTCATTGTAGGATCTGCAGTTTTTCTTAATTTAGCTGTGGCTTTTCCACTTGAAGTTTCCCATTGAAGGCCCTGCCCTTGTACTCCGTTCTGCTCCATATCAGGGAAAGAATGCAAAGGCCAGAACAAAAACTTTTATCTATAGCTCTGAAAATGCACGGTTCATTTTAATGGTATTTCAAGATTCTTGTTCATAATGGCCATTAAAATTACTGCAATTGCACTGTGGTTCAGGTACTTTGATGTATAGTTGTGAAAAAACTTTGGAAAATTTGGGATGAGCAACATTTTTCATTTCTTTTAGAAGTGAAAGATAAAAGCATTTCAGTCACTTATTAAAAATGTATAATGTCTTAGTATTTTTTGGCCACTGCATATCATAATATTAAAAGATTTGAAGCTTTGTTGTACTTTTGGTTCTTAAACAGACTACAAGGAGAAGTAAGAGATATTTTCATTGCATAGACCGTCATTCAAATGTTTTCACTTATTCTCGTCGAATGAGCAATGAGTCATTTGAGATTGCAGATGTGTTTACCCGCTCCTATTATGTGACTTGCGCTGACTGTGTGTTTTGGGAGCTTAAGATCCTGGTTCACGGAGTGACACACATGCACGGACTACTGATTAACCTGATGGTGTGATATATTCTGTAATCCATCTGCGATCCTTTCACTGGGGCTTACAATCTTCAGTGATTGACAAGGACGGACATTGGAGCTGAGGGATTATTATAACACAAGCCAAGGTTGCATTCCTTGTTCCAGAGGTGCAATTTGAGATGAGTTTACAGCGGTGATTGCTTCTTTTCACTGTACATCCATATTACTTTTCATCCATTGTGTTCCCACATTTGAACACAGCAAACAGTTTTTTCCTTCCTAAGCACTGATGACCTGGTGCCCTTAAAGCATGAGAATGAAAGCCATTCTATGGGTTATCTTGTGCATGGTACCATTCTTCACATGCTTATGTCTTGTTATCCTCTCAGGATAAATCAATGTTTCAGAGCTGGTCTTTATCAAACCTTTGAAGTGATCACTTTATGAGCTCCCTTTGCTTCTCACGATCACATTGAGATCTGTAAGGCATGGGTTAACCTTTAACCAGGCTCTCTCTCCTGCATGAAGATAAGTCATGCAATCTAGGCCAGGTGTGGCCTTAACCCAAACCACAGAAATATGCATATGGTGCCTGAATGTTCCAGAATTGTTATCCATTTTTGACGAATCTATTGTCTCCATGATGGAAGTGGTTGGAAAATCAATAAAGGATCTCCCTATACAATATCTACTCTGTCATAGTGTTGTTTCAAAAAAAGCAATGTTGTTGCTACATTTGAAGCAGGTGCTGTTTTTCATTTGAGCGTCATAACTAAGGCCTTATGGTTTCAGTGATTTGGAAAACATGGATTGAATTGCGGAATCCAGTCCTAAATATGTCATTGTCTATAAACTGAAATAGGGCTGTTTATATGAGATGATATATATCATATGGACAAAATAAAAAGTCTATCCTTTCTTATTATGCTCTATCGTTTATTTTGTGGTGTCACAAAATACAGTTTTTATGGTAATATTTTTTTTATAATTTATGAGCGCAATATCCATAGCGGGGGTGCAGACAGAAACATCAATAACAGCATCTTGAGAAAGTTCCAATCTTGAAAGTAGTGTTTGCATTTTATTTAGCAAGATTTGAAAAAATAGGTTGGACCTGGTAAGTGTTTTATATTTTAGAAATATTTATTTAATATTTCTACATTTTTATCAAACATTTGCCCTGAAGTTCTAAATAAAGTAAGAAATATGATCACATATGAAAGAGTAAATGTTTGAGTATATACTATAAAATGTAACAAAGAAATTATCTTTTACATGTGGTCAGTATCTATACACTACTTGTTCAAACTACCTGTTGAAAATCGGCTGAAACAACACAAATATGGAGATTTTTTTTCAGGGAAACTTAATTGTTTTACATTAAATCTACTTAAAGTCCACTCGAACCGGAAGCTGTGACCATTATTTTTATTATATTAAATTACAAAACAGTGGGTGAGGCTTGTTTTTTCTACTGCAAGCTGATCGGATGTATTAAAGTAGGGATTTCATTCAGAAAGATTGGGAAAAGGGTTTGGGAAGAGTTATTGCAACCTAACAGACTCCTCCTCCACACCATTTCTGTTTGTTGTCAAAACTGACAGTTGGAGCAGCGTGATTAGATATGTTAGCCACGCCCAATTCCTAAGATATACATAATCTCACAATTTAACTAAAAAAAAAAATACAGGAAGTGCATTTTCAAATTTCAATTAAAGATCAGAAGGGCAAACAATTTTTTTCTCTTAATAACATGCACAGATGAATTGTTCACCACAAAACTAGCAATGTGAGCTAACAAAATCATATGGTTAGTTTTGATTTCATGGGGAGATTAAATTGGTTACATTCACTTAATGGATTAGTGTTCTGACAACGTGAATGAATTGTGTGGAACCCTACATTTTTAACAGTGTATAAAACATTAATTCATTGAATTTACAACAATAGTATTATATTGTAATCAAAATAGTTGTCAGGATATATATTGTGATATGTATTTTTTTTTCAGAGCCCAGCCCTACTGCAGAATGTCATAGAATTTGGTAAAATTATAAACAAATAAGTCAAAAGTAGGGCTGTAAACTCGTATACAATTTTCTATAAAAAGTCGAAGCGCATCTGTTCTGTTAGTGTTAATGAAGAAGTGTGTGAAACTGGACACGGCACACCTTTTAAAATGCTCAGCTGGTATTTGCAGTCATTGTTTGTTTATAATTTATAATAATTTATTCTTAGAGTTAAGAGTCACAGTTTGTAGGCGTTTGTGCCTTATTATTGAGGGCTTCTTTAGGAATTTTATCACATGTTGATAGTATCGCAAACGCAGTAGATTGTGGGAAGTCTAGTCCTGGCATGTTTCAGAGCAGTCAACATCAGATTTCGATTTACCATGCCTACTATACACCTCATTAAAGCACCTCATTTCCCAGACATGGCAGTTGTTACCAGACATGGAGTGACTCAAAGTAAAAACAAGTGATTTGCTAGGGAAGATATGCAGCCATAAGCTCTTCCAGACAATGAAGGATGTTTATTTTCACATATTTCTTTATTGGAAAAGAATGGATGAATGATGTTTTTTGTATTTGATTTATTGTCGTAGATATTGAGGACATCGCAGTTGTCTTAATTTTTAATCATGTTTTAACTCAAGTTAATACATGCAGTTTATTCATTAGGGCTGAGCGATTAATCGAAAAGTAATCTAAATTGACATTCAGAACCTATAATTGATCTAATTTTTCCTGGACGATTTTTTTCAATTACTTTTCCTACCATGTGTGGAGTCATGTGGTCCCGCTCTGTTAAGGCTGAATTATACTTATTATATCGTGATTTATACTTATTATATTATTCTGATATTGTACTTCTGCCAAGGGCATGTGTACAGTCTAGCGTAGTTTTTGAATACCTCAAGAACCTCTTGAGAAAATGTACTTGCACGTCACAACGATGCTTGACGCAAGCTTTGTGATTGGTCGGTTTGGTAGCGGTGACGACGATGTGCAGCACGGAGAGCCACGTTTTAGGCAATGTGTGTTTTAATTGCAGTTGTTCAGCATTGATGTTCAATAAATAATCATAGATAGCAGATAGTGTGTGTTTCCTTCAATTATTTTAAGATCAAGTAATACACCCTTCAATCAAAAATCTCTCACTTGTGATATGTGAGCATATTTACTGTACAAAACTTGTCAGTGAACTATGAGGGCAAAAACATAAAATAAATAAATAAAGTAATCATTCATGAATCGTAATTGAGTTAAAATGGTCAAATAATCGAGATTTTGATTTTAGGCCAAATCGCCCAGCCCTATTATTTATTTATTTATTTTTTTCAATGAAATTGTTCTTTTTTTTAATTTAGTATGTATTATTCAGCAAAAGTGGCAGTACAAGATATTTACGAAAGATTTCTTTTTAAAATAAGTGGAATTTTTAAAAACATTTGTATATACATCAGCATTTCTTGGAAAAAGTTGTGACCCAAAATATTATGATGTGCTTTTTTTTTTGTTTTTTTTTTGTTTGTTTTTTTTACCTTTTCACTTTAGTTTTGATTTTAAACATCAATAAATATTTCTTGAGGAGCAAATAACTACATTATGACTTCTGAAGTAACCCAAGTGAGCCTAGGGTAATGGAAAATTCAGTTTTTCAGTTACAGAAACAACATTGTATTTATAATATATTAAAATAGACCCAAGTTATTTTGAAGGTCTAATCAATTTCATTGTATTACTTTTATACTGTGTTTTTAATGGTATAAATCCAACCTTGGTGAGCATTAGAAACTTGAACCATAAACCTTAGAACAGAGATGCCCAAACTACAGTGCAAAAAAGCGATTACTTAAAACAAGTGAGTAAACCCATTCCTTTAAAAATTACATGTTGATTTTACTTAAAAAATGTGAGTATTTAAGTTGTAATTTAGAACTGTTAAGTAATGCATGGTTTACTTACTTAAAGATTTGAAGGCAATGAGTTTACTCACTTTTTTAACTAATAGCTTTTTACAGTGTAGGGTCTGGGAACTAAAAATGGCCCATGGTAACTTTTGATTTTGCCCACCATCCCATCTAAGAAGAGAGAATGATGGGGATGGTTTCGAGATTCATCAATTCAAATTTAACATTATCCTTTTTGTTTGTTTGTTTTATTGGTAACGCCCCATTCACACGGGGCATCAGCATCAATGCTTCCCATTCACTTTGAATAGATGAGGTCAGGTGTTGCCGAACTGCATTGTGGATCCGTCGGCGCCTTCGTGGCATTGCTGGCTGTAGAATTAGGGATTTTTTTTCCTTTTTAAGTGCCAACGGATGTGTCAGCCAATCAGATTGCTTTATGCAAATACACCAGCTCAGACAGTATTTGATTGCGGACTAAGTTCATTGGCTGACGCTGCTATGACGAAAAAGTCTCTTTAAAGCAAGTCATTTCAGTCGGCGGCCATCTTTGAAACACCTCTCGGGCAGTATGCTCTGGATTCTGTCTGAATAGGGAAACATCAAATTCTTCAAACTGCTTTCCAAGCTTACCGTTGAATTTCATATTAGGAATCACCAATAAAATTAAACAACTGTCTATTTAGTTTCATTTCTAAACATCCAAATCACACAAAATCTGCAGAAATGCATATCTGGTCCGAGCCCCTCCCCGGGAGTATTGTCAGTCTGTAGTGATCGCTGACTGGATCCTGTACTAGTAGGCGGGCCTTTATTCACCATATTGACCAATACTTTCCCCATTAAAAAGATTGACATGTCTTGTGTATTCTATAGTCTTTGTTTGACGATCACTTCAGACATGCCCTCTGTCAAGCATTGATGCTGAAGCCCCATGTGAATCAGGCGTGAAAAAGCTAACTAAAAATAAATGTTTTAATTAAATGGTGTAAATTAATCAGATTTAGGTTAAATGTACATACTATCATCTGAAAATCAAGAGACTTTTGTGAGCATATCAAGTCAAAGGCAGGTTCTGCTTGATTGTATTCAACATTGAACGCCACTGTGTTATAAATATGACTGTTTTTATTGCTATAAGTTATCATTTAAAAAGTTATACTGCGTTAGTTAACACAATTTAAAGTAAGGTTTTCTATTTATTATTTCTATAATTATTTTTTTATTAAGAAATGATAGTAACTTTAATGTAAAATAGTTTGGTATATTTAACATCGGCCCGCGACTCTCAATGATTAGTTTTACATGAAAAAGTTTGTGCACCCCTGCTCTAGATCAATAATGTCCTGTCAACGATGCTAAACTTGGTTTGTCTAATGCAAAAATAGCAAATCCCTCTGCTCCTGAGTACTTAATTGGACAGAATGACTCGAGTGCCCTATTATGAGTATGTCTTTAAACTCTCCTATTGGGTCAGCAGTAACACTGGCCTAAGGTTGTTAGTCCTTTTGCCCTTCCCTAAGGAAATTGCTGGTATCTCATAATTATGGCTGTAATGTGTGGAATGAATGGGTGTGGCGACTCTGGGCCTTTTGCTTGAAACTGTTATGTTTACGCAGCAACCAAGTGTCTGGTCAGCTGCTGACCATTATGCCAAATGGTCTGCAACTGAACATTGTGTTTGTGTGCATTGTGTGTTCGCCTCAGCCTATGACTTGCATTTGAGCTATGCAGGATAATGAAATGAGGTTGCCATGCTTAGTCATAGCTGAGATGTTGTAAGAGGATGTTGTAATAGCCCGTCTTGTCCCTTCAGCGTGTTCCTTTGGGAGCAAAAGATTTTCACAATGCAATTCCAAACGGTTTGCTTCGTTTCATGACTCCAGTTTTGTTCTTCGGGATTAGGTTTCAACATGACACTCTTATGAACCCACAAAAGTACATTCTTTAAGTTATTTATGGGCTGTTGCATTGATTGATTAATGCAAGCTGCAGACTAGACAATATTAGTGTAGTTTTGGCTTGATTGGTCTAACATACATTGTAAAAAATATCTGTTAATTTACAGTTTCTGTATTTTGAGAAGTGTTTTTTACATATTTTATTTATGGTTGTGACTTGAATTATGAGACATTGATCTCTACTCTGTCGACTTTTGATGTTAAAAATTCAACTCTACAGTTTAACAAAGTGACTTTTATTGATGTTTTAGTAGTTTGAAATAATATATAAAGAAATAAGTTTGTAAAATAACTGAAAATGTACTGCCAGTTTATTATAAGGTTTTGTACTGTAATATAAAACACCAATCAATAATATATTACTATTAAAAATGTTAATAAAAGTCACTTTTTCGACCTTTTTCAAGGTTAAAAGTTGTTGGAAGCAAGATCAAGGTCCCACAATGCAATTCAAAAGCAAAACTAAACGGGGAAAATAAAAAATACAAACAACTGCTTATTTATGGAATTTTTTTGACTTTGTAGGTTATCATGGGGATTCATAAATGACAAAGGATGATTGGACACAACCAATGTCGCATCTGGGACATCTCGGTTGCTATTTTTGGGGGGTTGCTATGTTTTTTAACAAAACATGCCTCTTGAGAAGCCATTCATGTTTTGTACTCTTGGTTACAGAAGTCAGTCACTAGTTTCACCTTTTCAGTGACATAATCACACACAATGTTATTGGTGGCAAGTGATGATAGATTGAGAAGTAGTGTGTTCTCTGATTTGTTTCTTATGTGTGAGACATCAAGAATTTAGAGGTCAAACTTCCATAATCTGACACAGAGCAATTCCAGCGTTATGGATGTGACATTTGCTGTAAAAACCCAAAAGATAAATGCACAGAGAAAGTATACTTTAACATTATATTGAAACATTGGTTTTGGGTATTTTCCAAAACAACTGACCGTAGCGTTATGGAATCAGAAAAATATGAATCTGTAAACATTTTTATATTTTAAATGAAAATAAACATGTCATGGATATGAACAAAAAAGTATGTTTTACAGTATACAGATTTTACAGTATACAAAATACTTTGTTGAAATCCTGTGAATTATACCGCACAAGCAAAAGAAATAATGCTAATCAAAAGAATATGAATGGGCTCTCTGTAAAGCAAAAAGTATTGATTTTTATTTTATTTTACAGTTTTGCATTTGTGAGGGAAAAGCTTTGTTTTGGATGTCACACCTCTCCGTTATGCATGCGACAGATAATAGATTGGCACTTGTGTGATTTTTGTAAATTAATTATAATTGGTTGAAAACACTGACAGAGACTTTGAGTATTTGTACTGTAAAATACAAGCATACAAAAAACTTAGAAAGGGTTTCACTATTTTATTTTTCATGGCAAGGTTGACATTTGCACAGAATAGCTCCACAGTAACTATCCTAAACATAAAAATATCACGTAGTCTGAACCTGGCATAAATCATGCTTTCTTGTGTACACAGTGATGTCCAGGTTGTGCATCATTTAGCACTGCACTAAGAGTGGCTTAAAATTCAAATTCAATGAATTTGAATTGATGTAACAAAGATAAATTTGCATTGCAATGTCATTGAATAAAAAAATAAATCTATTGATATTTTTCTAAGGTTTGAATGTTTCTTGAGTGTCTTTAACTCCAGCAGAGTTAGCTTTAGAGAACTATTGAACTTTATAACGAGTGATTGTTTATATCGCATTCCTTTTGAGCATAGGACAGTTTGAGGTGAGAGGGGCAACTGTGGGCTGCCAGACTCTGAAATCTGCAACTGTTCTTTGTGTTTTGTAAGAAACAGTCTGATTGTTGCCAATCATGTTCACTGAAGAAGCGTAAAGCAACGAAAACAGGAAGGTCCATCATCTGTATTTTGGCAGACTCTTCAAGGATTGTTATGCAGTCCATTTCCAGTGGATGTGGTGTTGAAAATGAAATATCAACATCTCTAATTGACCTCTGTATTCAGCTGCCTTGACTTATCAGTAGAGGAAGAGATCTCAGATCATTATTAGTATTAACAGATAGTCAATGCTATAAACAAAACAGAGCAGTGAAATCAAATTTTTAAACTTGTTACAATGCATGAGATAAGAATAGGGATGAAAACCTCTAAAAACTAGTATTGTTGATTTGAGGCGAAAAGAGAAAACAGTCAAGCATATGAGCTTAAATTATGTCCTTAAATTGTAAATATGATTGCCAAAATGTGATCTGGTAGTCATACAGAACAAAAAATTGAAAGTCCAAAGTAGATGAAAAAATTAAATAATAGCCTTTATTGACATGGCTATTTAAAAAAAAAACAGCACTATTGTGCACCGCACCTACACATTTTGGCAAAACTTGCCTTCATTAGAGACAGTCTTTCATTGTTCACATTAAAGTGTGGTGATTCATAAATTTAAAATAATATAATATAAATTCACAATAAAATATAATAATAATAATAATAATAATAAACACCACTAGCATTAAAAAATGTGTTTATTTTAGTTTAATTAGGAAAAATACTGTAGAAAAAATTACTAAAAATTAATAATTAAAGAAGAAATTACTGTTTATTTTGACAACAAAGAAAACAGTAGAATTTCTGACTCTTTTTATTGGACAATGAAGCAAAGGAAGCAGCTTGATAGAGGTCAGAGAAAGAAAAATGAAGGGAGGAGGTGGCTGTGTCATCACTGTTTCATTCTCCATCCGCTCAACGTTGGATAGAGGCTGGAACCCTTGTGGGAACCCCCTGTCCCACGCTCACAAGCATAACCTGCCCTTATAAGGCATTGTGGGTATTCTAAGATCTCAGAGGAGGAGACTTGAGGCCATTGCATTGCCAACCCAGCTGCTCTATATGAAAGTAATGGGAGATCCAGCTGGCCTTCAACAGCGCCGCTGTGCTGCTCTTCAGACCAGGCCTGGAAAAAAAGAAGGGCCGCTTGGGGGTTGGGTACAGGGCTTTTGCATGAGTCGGATGTTTGGAGTTCCTCTGACGAGTAGAGTCTTGTCTGCTTGTCCCTCATTTAAACTTTTTTGGCAAGAAAAATGAAGGCAATAGTGAAGTAACGCTTGTCACTTGCCTCCCTCTTTCCCTATAGCCTGCTTTAGAAGTGGGCGGGTCAGTGGTGGCCCCACCCCTAAATATGTTGCTCCACTCACTATAGCAATAAAGAGAGCTAGAAAAGTGTGTAGGCAATACGATGATAACCAGTTTCAATGTGTACCATGGTTTGGAAAAGTCAAGGTTTTAAAACTGCAATTTTCTGTTAATTCAATACCACTCCCATGTGTATACAGTGTTTTTTATGACCAATTTAATTAGTTTTTTAGGGCAACAGTATCTCCACAATAAAAGATACTGGTCAGCCCAAATTCAGCAAACATCTAAAAAAACGAATTGCTTATAAACCAGCATAGAAGCATGCTATAGACTTGAACCGTGCAGTGGTTTACTTTATATCCAAAGAAAAGAAAGACATCCAACGATGGCTTTTCAAGTTGTCAGGAAATCATTTGAAATGAATGAAGACAGCAGGAGTTAATGATTTATCTTAATTATTTAGCCTGACATGTTTAGGCCCAATCCCAATTTTATTTTTGTACCCCTACCCCTTTAAGGATTAAGGGGAAGGGCTTCAAAATTTACCCCTAAGAATTGGGACAGCACTACAGCACCTGCACACACCATCATATGTCATCGCGATCTCTTGCTTCAGGTGAGATCAGACGATCACGACTGCTGTAGTTGTTCCAGTTGTGCTATTTTGTGGTATTTATCTTGAGGAAATCACTGAAGGCATATATTATGTTATCATAACGATCTAATGTGGCAATAAGATCGTAACTGTACTGTGCATTTACACAGTGGCCATATTCATCTATTTAAACACACACAAAAAAAACATTAACATTATAGCAGACACCGTAAAAAGCCTATTCCGCTGCCACTAGACATTATTGACAGGGTATTTGAGTGTCATCATCAAGTGTCAGAATGTTGTGGGACTGCTGTACAGGAGTTATTATTAGAGATTATAGACCGCGAAATTTTGCTGTTTTTTTTTTGCATTTTTTAAAAAAACGCATGACGGTAAAACATGAACGCCGTTATGAATATGTTAAAACATGTTTGTTTGTCCTAAAAATTCATAATAATCGCAACAAAAGATACTAATTTGTGGATCTCCTTACATCCGGGTGTAACTATCCTGCCGCTGTGGCTGGTGCATTCTGGGAAATTTTCTTACCCCTTGGTTTCGTGTGTTCGTGTCCTGAAAAATCTTCATTCAAAGGGCTATTCACCACTTCCCCTTAGCCCTACGCCTTCAAGCTAAAGAGAATTGGGACACCACTACCCCTTGGCGTGCACGCGCAAAATGAGGGGTAGGGGTAAGGGGAAGGGCTAAGGGGTAGAATTGGGATTGGGCCTTACTGTGCAAAAATATTATTAAATGTTACTTTAAATAGAATATATTGTGTTTAATGGGAAAAAATGTTGTTGTTTTTTACGCAGACATTTAAAAAGAGCTTATTTTAGAGCAGTAGTCATAATACTGTGATACTGTGATATTTTTATTCAAGGTTATCATACCATCAAAATGTTATACTGGACCATGCCTAATGTGTGTGATATTCTTGCCCTGGAGATTTCATATATCTGTTATGCCTCATTCACACTTGCAGCAACTTTTTAGCTTTCTGTCGCTCTGGATGGTGATTAAAACTGTTAGAGGCCCATCACACTGAACGCACTTTATGTATTGAGAGGTGCCTTTTTTGAATGATTTACTAACAGCCGCAAGTGTTTTGCGCCCAGCTAAGCAGTGTGCAAACCCCTCACGGCTGTTAGTAAACGATTCCAAAAAGGTGCCTTTAATGCAAAAAGCACATTCTGTGTGATGGGCCCCTTTGTGTTGTCAAAACGACTAGGGAGACTTTTGAAGGTAGAGGAGAGACTAGCGGTTATTGTTTTGAGTTATCCGGTGCTGTATGACTCTCAAATCTTGAATATCACAATATTATTAAATATTAAAATTACACCAATATCAACAGCAACACTTGCGCACAATGGGTAATTAAAATGCGCACAATAAAAGCTGATTCAGTCATTGCCTAGCGACATAAAAAGCGCACGTTTTTGGAACGTAAAGTTCGGTGTGATCGGCTCCCTAGTGTGCTTTCCCACCTTGAGGTTGCTTAGGTAATGTTTATGGTGATCTTGACAGAGAGCGAATGAGTTTATGTGCCACTAAAAGTAAACATTGCTCAAAAAAACACTAAATATGAATGGAAAGCTTAATTACAAAGATGATCAAGAAAAAAGTGTGTTCTCTATCATTGCGGCTATTTATCTGCTACAAACTAGGGCTGTGCGATTTGTCCTGAAATCAAAATCTTGATTATTTTAACACGATTACAGTGAATGAACAATTATTCTATGATTTTTTTATTGTAATAGACAATATGCTGCCTCAAGACATCTCTGCCGCAGCTTCCAATCATCGTCAATGTAGTGCAAGCGTGTGATGTAGTTAATTTTTTTAAGAAGTGCGTGCGTATGCGACCATGTGAAGGCTGCGCCTGATCATACCTGTGCATTCGACGCAGAAGTATAAATCAGCCTTGACAGAGTGGGGTCACATGTAGAAGGGAAAATAATTGAAAAAAATTGACCTGGAAAATTTTGATTTGTCACATTGCTCAACACGTCCATCTTCTTGCCAATAGTCACTGTCGCCCCCATAAGACGGATATCAGCTTGTCGCTTTGCCACAGCAAGTTGCTCGTAGTGTGAATGCAGCTTTATACCTAATATAAAATATGAAGTAGATAAAATCAGCCAAAATATTAGGAAAAAAAGCAACTAATACTTACTAGTTTAGAATAAAGAATCCAAGGCTTTTCTTATAGGCATTTGTAGATATAATGTGCCATAGACTCAAGCCCAGTGGTGTTTTTAAGTTTAACCTTCCTTTTTCCCCAAAACACATAATTTTAGAGCCTCTAGGTTGTGTGGAAATGTGTTTAGTCTTGTTTAGTGGAGCGAGCTGACACTCACACCACCACGCGAGGCACTGTATGACTCAAAAATACCTAGATGAAGAAAGGATGAGAGGAAACGAAAGAGATTAATGTAGCTTCACTCTCACTAGCAGTCAACATACAACTTCCTGACTCGCACGTTGCCACAGTGACCTTGTTTAGTTATATCACAACATCGATTACTACATTGTGGTGAGATGGTGATGGGTTTCCCCCATCTTTACCTCCGGCTCAGTCTTTCTCTTGCTGTCCCCAGTCCTGTGCTGACTGTTTAACACCCACATTACATTCTTCAGTTCTGACATCACACACACTCTCAGCTTTCCCTCTGTTTTTTTTTTCACCTCCTCCATACACCTCCCTCCCTCCTTCATGTAATCAAATATCATGTGTCATGGGCGTCCCATAAGTCTCTTGTTTCCTAAGGTTTGTTTTCTCTGTATGTCTCTGCTTCCCTCTGCAGGTCTTATAACGTGTCCTTTTTTAAAGTTTACTCTCTCGTTCCCATCCTCCAATTCCCATGATGCTTTGGGCCTTTTCCCAGTATTTTCTCACCACTCCCATTGCTTGAGGCTCTGACACATCAGTAAACAGTGAAAGGCTTATTGTTGCTTTGTTGTATTTTCTCTGCGACCACATTATCAAGCTCAGACTTATTAGGTTAGCAAACCCAAAAGTATCATCCTTGTGTCATTTCAAACATGTGTGATTTAATTGAATTTCTGAAGATTATTCTGGTAGTTTTTGTCAATATGAGTCAAATGTGAATGGAAACTCTGGCCTAAAATGGTAAAAGTACCACGAATATGTCTCATATGACTCGTGCGCAATATCTCACATATTCTAAAGTCATTCGATAACTTTGTGTTAGAAAAAGAAGCACAATTTACATTGTTATTTAGGCCCCGTTTTACACTAAATCGTTTTAGTTTTAAAGGGCGTAAGTTTTGCTACGGTTATGCCTTCCGTCCACACTACCCCGGAGTTTTCAAGCCCTAAAAAACAGAGTGTTTTAGAAATGCTGAAGAGGCCATTTTAGTTTTAAAATGCTGCTGCTCAGTGTCAGTATGAATGGGGGAAAACTGAGATATCTGAAAACGGCATGGCTGCAGACATTCACCTATCTGATTGTGGCTTTTTCCTCAATATTAAGTAGCCTACACAAAATCTTTTCCTTGTGAGTTCAGACTTCGCAAGTTTGACATGGAAATCAAACTCCTGAAGACATGAGTAAATCTTTCAAAGGGAACGCTATACTTTATAACCTCATTCACATCACCATGGCTACATCTTAACAATAAAATGAAAACATGATATGAGGAACTGCCTATTTTCATTTTGATATTAGCAACTTAACAGACACGAAGAATGTTGGGGCATTGTGTGGCTACATATTTACAATACTGTCATCTTCACTGTATGCATATTTAAAACAAAAATGAAATCCATAACATAACTGCCTCCTTCCATTTTAAGTGGAAAATACAAAACATACCCTCTCTTTTGCTGAATATCAGTTTTAATAATCAATAATGGCCATTATAAAAGCATAACATACAATTAGTTTATACAATATAGTAAATAAAGGCAAGCAATTAGTCAATATGCTGAATCAGTGTACATGGTTACATAAATGAATATATTAACTTATCCTTGTGCTCAGCCAAAACAGGTTACCTGATAGATTCAAAAGACCGAAGAGCCATTAGATGGAGACAAGATAAATTAAATATCATGTTTGACAACTGTAGTGAGATGAAATCCAGCGGTAGATTCTTGATGAACTGTCTGACGAGCACTGCTCTCACCTGAGAAGGTGTGCTCAAAGCACCCACTGACTACTTGGAGCTCAGACTTCCGCATACGCTGCAGCGCATGCCAGAGTGTGTGTGTGTGTGTGGGGTCACGTGATGTGCGTTTTCAGCGGTGTAGTGTGGATGTGGATAGTTTTAAAACTAATAAGTGTTAGTGTAAATGTGGCCTTATTTATAGATCAAGCTAATCATTAATCACCACCCTATTACATCTAATCAATGGTTTCAGAGCAAATCAGTTCATAAACAAATAATGAGGGTACGCTGCCTGGCATGCATTGAGGGTATTTGTCTGACATGCACAATGTTGTGTTTTAACCATTTTTGTTTATTTGTGTGCAAACACAGATTTGTGTGTATGACACTGATGTTGTCTATTGACCTTATTCTTCAATGCGGAAGTGCGCTCGTTTTTATGATTGTTTTAGAACTTCTGATTCAGTTGCCTGTGGGAGAAATCACTAGGAAGAATAAACAGCAAAAAATGGTCAAACTACTTGCCCTACAAACAAGTGTGTTCATAACAATACAGTCAAAGCAGAATAATATAATAATATGAAAATATCAGTTTGCAACATCAAGCAGCGTAACAAGCTGTTTTTAACGTCTAAAAATGAATGAAAGTGAATGAGACCGGAAGTCTTGAGCCAAAAAGATTCAAATGGCTGCAGCCGCTCATACGCAGAGAATAAGGTGAATACATAAAATTAAAAAACACATTAAGGTTGTTCTGTTTTCAGTCTCGAAGATGAAGGGGGAAAAAAGAACACATAAAAAAGCCAACAACAGCATTCTAGAAGGGAAGAGTTCCTCCATCAGCTGGCAGGGAGAAGAAGTGTGTTTTACCAGATCAGAACAGGGTTTTTGAAGTTCATTTTAATCTGCATTTCTTCTAACCACAGCACTGGCCAATAGAATCATATAGTTGAACAATAACACGCCAGTCAAGGTTTATAACTTTGATCTTCAACCCCTCTGCACTGTCCTCTGCTCGACACAACAGTTTCTACAAATAGACCTGTCCTGGTGTGAGAGTATAAATAGGCTTGTGACAGAGTAGGCGGAGAAAAGAAGGGAGGGGCAGAGAGAGAGAGAGAGAGAGGAGGTGGAAACAGATGAGTAAGTACATAGATCAAATATTTTCATAAGTCTTTTACACACAATTTGAAATAAAATCCTTCTCGCCCATTATTGTGTCCCAACAGGATCCAATTCCATATTAATGATGTGGACAGATGATTGTGGTTTGGAACAAAAGGGTTTACATTTTTTTGCATGGGTTAATTAACTTTTCCAAAGCACTGACAGGAGATTCAGAGAAGGCGAACATAGAGAAGTCCAGTGACTGAACTAGGACTCATCTCTAAGTGGCTGTCAGCAGTGGGTGGAACATTCGCCATGCAGAATCCTCAGACGTTTATATTACAAAACAAAAAAATAGGCAGATGATGTGTACTGTACTGGCAGCACATCTATATATGTTTTATTTGTATGATATTGTACAAATTTTTCTAGAATTCTGAAAATACAATAAATAACTAATCAGTTAAGTGATGTTTACACTTCTTTTGGTGGCAGTAAGATTTGATCTGTTTATTTTAAGGTTCTAAAACTTTTATTAAAAAATATAAAACAGATACCTCTTAACTGAGTTTTTACAACTTTTTTTGTGCTCTCCGAATATATATATTTATTTGGGTTATTCTGGCAACTGAGGTCTGGGTCAAATGTGGAATAAACAAACTTCATGTTTTGACCAAGCTGATTCTGTTAACAATTCGTCCCAACATGCTGAGTTGCTTTATTTAACTACAGTGGGTAAAATAAGTGTTGAACACATCCTGATTTTTCCTGACTGTTGAGCTGTTGACATGAAATTGACGAAATTGTAAAAACCCAAACAATCCAAACACACACGCAAAACAAAGCAAATTCAGATGTGTCATTTCAATGGAATGACACAAGGAGAAGGGACTGAGATACTCAAATGAAATGAAATGAAAGGCTTTTTTGGTAATGATAGCTTCAAGACACTACATTTATGGAGAAAATACACAGGCATTGCTTAGATGTGATATCCTTTTTTTTCCTCCAGACTTAAACAGGGTCTAAAAATCTTGACCATTCTGTGGGTCTCGTCTATCACATCTGATTTTTAGTTCTTATTTTCTATTGCATTCAGGTCAGGTCATTGTCTTGGCCATTTTAGCAGCTTTATTTTCTTTTTCTAAAACCAGCTGAGAGTTTCCTCTGCTGTGTTTAGGATCATTGTCTTGCTGAAATGTTCATCTTCATCATTCTGGTAATGTAGGTGTTAGACTGAAGCAGCTAATATTAATTCACACTGACTGTGAGATTTCAGATGCTGTCTGGGCTTTCCATGTCTTTTTACACCTCCCCATGTGTTCAATACTTCTTTCTTGTCATTTCATTTTAATACATACAACTTAATTTCTAAGCTTATATATTTAGTTTTCTTTGTATGTATGGATTACTAACAGATATCTGGTGACAATATCAAGTGAACAGCACATTTATAAATATGTTTTCTGAGAAAAATGGTGACTTGTTCAATACTCTTACCCACTGTATACAATTAAACAATCACTATATTATTTGCTTAAAAGGAAGGGAAAACTGGTTGGAAATTAAACAATCAAACACAAACAGTTTCTGGAGACAGTTTCACTCAAAGCCCAACACTCTGGTAAGATAACAAAATGGCTCAACCCAGCAGTCTTGTAAAAAAATGACCCAGCATTTTTGAGATTGTGTATAATGGACTATAAATTTGCATGTGAAGGAATTTGTTCTGTAGATTGAGCGATAAAGAAAGAGGAAGTGAAGGGCAGGGACCTTTAAAGTGGCCAATATGAGTATAATAGGGGTGAGAGCACGACAGGCATGCAGGAAAAAAAAAAAAACAAGAGTTTCCATTACTGATTTCCCACGGATGTCATTTGACCACTTTAAGGAATAGAGCGCCCCATATAACAAACAAAATCCTCACAGTGTTTGTTTCTCAGCCAGAAGGCCATGTGAGGATGTGCGAGTCCTGCTCTTACAGTGACCTGTCTGTGTGCAAACATAATGAATAAGGCTTTATACCATCTTTTAAAGGAACAGTTCACTGGAGAATGAGCTCTGTCATTATTTACACAACAAACTTATTTATACAAAGACAAAGCTACCTATTGGTTTGCATATAAAACATGGTCAACACAATAAGTATCTGAAAAAATATGAGTGAATAAAGAACTCCAATTATTAAAAAGTCATATTTTGGTTTTGGGGTGTCCAACAACCGGCTGATATGCGTGCAAGGTCACAAACAACTCTTTCATTTGTCTCATAATATGCATTTATTTTACCTAATTATCCCAACGACTCCCATATGATTCGTTCAGCGACTCATTTATTCTCAAACCCCTCCTTAGCGTGAAGCTAATCTGTGCTGATTGGTCCGATGACCCAGTCTGTTGTGATTGGTCGACTGGGTTCAGCGTAAGACAGAGAGAAGCACACAGAGTATGTAAGAGCCAAGTGCAGGAATGCAATAAAGCAGTGCAGTTAAACACTAGCATATTACTCTACTTTTAAACCTAACCCCAAGTGATAACAATGACATGATTCAGTATTAATCCACACAGTGGAAAAAGTTTAACTATTTAAAAAATTTACTGCGCCGCATGTGTGAGGAACAGCTGATGGTGGCCATAGCAAAGACAAACGGCAGAGGATCGCGAGTTCAGAAACCCATTTAAATCAGTAAAGGAAGAAGAGTACATCACGCTTTTAACGTGGTTTTGGACACAATATGTGAATAGCCCCATGAAGGATTAACCTGAGAAATACAGTACAGGCACTGATTTATAACAGATAAGTGAAAACAAGTCCTGTAGAGCGATTACAACTTATAACACACAATTAAATACATATTTAGCAAACTATACAAAACGAGGAAACAATTTTAATTACACTTACATGTTATAATCCAGAGGAAGAAGAAACTGGTCCATATAAACTGTAACAGTTACTGACAAAGTCTCTGTTAAAGTCTGACAAAGTCCCATACATAATAGTCTCTGCGAATCAGTCACTTCATATTTGGTTATGTACCGTATCGACGTCGACACGTTCAAGCCAAAGATCCGAACCTAACTCGATTCATTTATTCGACTCTGAGTCGACTCTTTCATTAAAGAATCAATAGTTTTAAACATGCTGCATTTTCAGATTTAAACCTCAGCTGAATGTTTCCATTCACTTAGAGCTGTGTTACATACTGCATGGAAGGTCATTTTCAAAAACCCATAATAGGGGCTCTTTAAATAAGTTCAAATTCTGACCGTCAAATTAGTTATAATAATTATTTAATTTATTTAATTGATTACAATTTTAAATAGATGATGTGTGTTTTTATTTATAATTTATTTTAAGAATTGTATACGTGTATGTGAGTGTGTGCAAGAGTGTGTGGGTGTTTTCCAGTGTTGGGTTGCGGCTGGAAGGTGATCCGCTGCGTAAAACGTGCTGGATAAGTTGGCGATTCATTCGGCTGTGGTGACCCCTGATTAATAAAGGGACTAAGCTGAAAAAGAAAATGAATGAATGAATTGTATACATACATTTTTGTTTATTTATTGATTCACTCGCTCATAAATGTATTTGCATATTTAATAATGTTTTCATTAAATCGGCAATAACAATTTATTGCATTCCTAATTGCTACATTTTCTTATTAATTATTATTATGAATGTATGGTGGCGACATGGTGGCTCAGTGGTTAGCACTGTCGGCTCACAGCAAGAAGGTCGCTGGTTCAAGCCCCGCCTGGGCCAGTTGGCATATCTGTGTGGAGTTTGCATGATCTCCCTGTGTTTGCGTGGGTTTCCTCCTCAGTCCAAAGACATGGACTATAGGTGAATTGAAAAAACTAAATTGGCTGAGGTGTATGAGTGTGGATGAGTGTGCATCAGCTGTGTAAAACATATGCTGGATAAGTTGGTCGGTTCATTCTGCTGTGGTGACCCCTGATAAATAAAGGGTCTAAGCCGAAGGAAAATGAGTGAATGAATGAATGAATGAATGAATAGGATGCCATTTATTTTGAGTGCTACAAGTATCATTCATTCACGTGTGTATTGAATTGGAGAAACAATGTAAACATTCTGCAAACATTCTCTTTTTTTATGCTAAATTTTTAAATAGATTGTTATATTGTCTTAAGGTTAAAAAAATAGTTCAAATGACCTGTTTCATTCCTTGTATTTCTCTATTAGGAAACCTTTAGCTCATCTTTGGCTCAGATTTAAGTAAAGTAAGGTGGAGCACTAACAATTTGTATTATTACCTGAGATTAAAGGATAACAGTGAGACAGCTTTTGAAAGAGAGATCAAAGTGACTCTGATCAAACAACAGGATGATTTAGAAACCACTGTTTGTTTATCCGGTTTCTTAGACAACCATTGTAATCCATTGACTGCGGTTGTGTATCATAAATTCATAAAGATCTCACTAGTACACTCCTATAGATAGAAAGCCGTGTGCACAATGCATACAAAGTTACAATGACATACTTGTGACTTTCCCTGCTCGACCTGTAGTGTCAATGTGTCCCAGAGAGAGAAGGAAAGAGCAACTCACACCGTCTGGAAAATATTACTCAGATTCCAGCAGGCGGGGTTTCTGATTATGTTGGCATAAGTGGAAATGGGAGAGAGCGAGAACAAGAGATTGATAGGCCTGATGGAATAGGGGAGGATTTATGCCTATGCAATGCGGAACTCCTATATTTTGCAATCTATATTTAATCCAGAACATTTCTGCATTTCTTTGTGCTCTTGGAGTGTCCACCAGAGGGCGCTGCTCTGTTTTTGGGTCAATGCTTGCAGTGACCTTGGGTTAGGTTTTACCTGTGTACTGCTGACTTTACAAGTGTGTGTGTGCGTGTGTGTGTGTGTGCGTGTGTGTGTGCGTGTGTGTGTGTGTGTGTGTGTGTGTATAAGCAATTTGTCATGTTCATATTGGGTGGAGAGACCAAAATGGGTGTGTTGTCATTCATTAACCCTTTGTCCAGCACCAGAAAGACTTTATATGGTCCTCTAATGAGAGGTTTCGTAAGACTTTGACACACTTTTCTCAACTTGCATTTCTTCTCTAGTTTAATCTTTCTCTCTACATTAACTTGATAAGCATGTATACAGCCACCAAGAGAGTGATCTGTGCACTTTGTAGCACACTTGGCCCATTTTTTTATTTAGTATTTTCAAGGGTAACAAACAGAGCCAAGCTCATCAATCTTATCTTCTTGATGGATCCATATCTGAAATCTCCCTCAAATCTGCTTTAGCTTGCTGGGAAAAGAGGAGGAAAATTTGCTTGGCATAATCACTAGCTGCAATTCATCCAGCATGCAATGAGAGTTACGGAGATTTCCGGAATTCCAAATCCCAGATTCCTCAAGTCTGTCAGTACAAGACATGGTTTTTGATATAGTTTCTTACACATTTTTTGTTAACCCTTGTGTGCTGCTGGGCGTGTGATGTTTTCATCACCTTTGAGGTGATTTTGAGTCTTAATTTGGCCACACATTCTCTGTGTTTCAGCTAATGGAATGAGTTTTGGTGACAAATCTTATTGTGACACATATTTTGGGAAAATGTTTTGAAAATGTTCAAAAACTCAATACGCTTAAATTTGCTACCCTTCTGTTAAGTTCATGACTGTTTTTTTGTCTCATTCACTTCAATTATAACCACATTTTTTGATTGCAAAGGCCTGACACCATATTGTTATGTATTCTTTATTGTTGGTGGTTTTCCCTGTTGGATAGAGGTAACAAGTGTATTTTTTTAATGTTGATCAAGTTGCAGTGCAAAAAGGATTAATTTATGGCTTTAGAGTAGGGCTGCATGATTCTGGCTAGAATGAGAATCACGATTTTCTCACGGTTCTGTAGATGTAAAATAAAGGTTAATATGAGTAGGCTATTATTATTGTTATTTCTCAAACATATGATAGAACAACAATAATAATATTAGGCCTATGTGTATGTCTACTGTTGGTTAAAACGTTAAATTCTGTATAGACTTGGAATGGTGGACTTGAACAGACTTTAAATATGTCCTGGTTGTTAATTGACAGTAATGATGTCAAAATACTAATAACTATTCATAATTCTAAAGTTGAATTATTATTTTCGAGACATATGCTTGTCATTTGTCATTGACAACATTATTAGATTGTTTTTACACTGGTATCAATATCAGATTTCTTCTTGCATTATATTCAACATTATGTAGGCTGAAGTAGTTATACAGACCCAGTAAACATTTATTTTCACGCACATTACTTTGTGTTCGCTATGAAAGAAAAACATATTAAATGCTTGTCATAATCATAACTTTAAAATCCGTTATAATCGTTTAAATGATTTTCACTTTCACTGCAGAGTGTGCTGCCGCCACAACAAACATACATGCAAATTATACTTCCAGTGCAGCTCCCAATCAATCGCTCTGTGCAACAAACTGAACATTATGTACAGCTTTATTACCTGTTATTCACAGCCTATGCAGGTTCTGTTAACTAAAGTAGAGTACATTGGCGGACACTCGCGTGTCCTCTTCGTAGTAAACAAATAGTGCATCAGCTCATGTTTGATTTACATCACGTTAAGTGAAGACAGAAATATTTTTGGGTCAATTATACCTTATAAATACAGTACATTACACTTATATGTAGTGCACTGTAAAAAATGCTGGGTTCCACACAATTGCTTCGTTACCCCAACACAAATCGATTAACTTTAATTGTTTTTTACAAATTTAAGTGGATTGAACATAAAATAATTAAGTTGTCCCAAAAAAATCCTTAAGAATTGTGTTGACTCAGCACATTTTAAATATGTTGTTTGAACAAGTAGCAAAAGCTTTTTTTTTAGTGTATAGTGAGTGCGTGTGTGTGCATGTGTGTGTGAGAGAAAGATCTTTGTGCACTTACCTTGATACATCTGAGAAAACTCTCAAGACGTAGTAAACATAGTAAGTGTATTTATATACACACAGACACACACACACACACACACACACACACACACACACACACACACACACACACACACACACACACACACACACACACACACACACACTATAATTGGCTGTTTTACTCCATACAAAAGACAGAAACTTTTTTGCACAGGCCGTTCTAAAGAGTTAATGGTGCTAACTGATGATCAACAGTAAAAAATGACAAATTTGACCTTTTCCCAGAAAGGAAAACCACCAACAAACAAGAATGCGTGAATATGTGGTGTCATGGCTTTGCAATCAAAAAGTGTGGTTCTAATGGAAGTCAATGGGGCAAAACAGCCACCAACAGTTTGAACAAAACACAAGGGTCATAAAGAGGTACAGGTTGGTTTTCAGGACAGGCACATGCAGTGCTACTATAGGGGGGTGCAAGGTTTTAGCTTTTGATGTAAATCCCATTGCAGGAGGACAGAGCAAACGAGTGGAGGAAGGCAGAGAGAAGGGGGAGTGTGTCACTTTTCAGAAGGACTGACTCGTGCCTCCGTAGGCAGCGAGGGGGGGAGAGAGAGAGAGAGAGGGTGAGAGAGACTTGGGGAAGGAGAAAAAAGTTAAAGCTAAAGAAATGGCAGCTGGGACGCTCCCACACATGGTGCAGAAGAAGTTAAAGTAACAAACTCGGCACACTTTCTCAAACCAGAGCCGCTGTGTTGGAAATATTAATAATTCATATACGTGCAGCAACAAGCTGGGAAGAACGGGAAGATGAAGTATCGTGGCATGGTAAGAACCACAGCATGCTCCATACTAAACTAAAGCAGCTGGGAGATTTCTGCAATGTCAGTGGAGGGCTTACGAAAGTGAAATATGGGGTACTGGTCTAAACTCCTCAATATATTTTGTGGGTTTAGAGATTATGTAATGATTGGAAGGTAGAATCAGAGTCTGTCTATCTGTCTGTTTGTCTCTATCTATCTATCTATCTATCTATCTATCTATCTATCTATCTATCTATCTATCTATCTATCTATCTATCTATCTATCTATCTATCTATCTATCTATCTATCTATCTATCTATCTATCTATCTATCTATCTATCTATCTATCTATCTATCTATCTATCTATCTATCTATCTATCTATCTATCTATCTCTCTATCTCTCTATCTATGCAGATATTTGCTGTATAAGCATTGCTACGATTTAAGCTTTGAAACATTAAATATATTTTTTAAGAATAGGATTTTTATATATTTTCCCTTGTAAACTGAAATTATGGACAATTTGTTGAGTAGGTTATTGTTTATAAGGATTCTCTGATCCTTCATTTCTGAGTTTTTATGTTTAAAGGTACAGTTCACACACAGTTTCAATTTGCTGTTAATTTATTCTATCTAAGGTCATGCGAGATGTAAAGTAGGGCTGTACAATATTGGGAAAAAAACTGACATTGCGATATTTTCATTCAATTTGATATATATTGTGATATAAATGCAATTTCAGCAGATGACTTAAATAGCTGGTAAATAATTCATAATTTTAGTGGAGCATATCTGCATAAGATATCATTTTAAAAAATGACAAGCAAAGTTAAAGGCAACAGACAAAAGATGCAAATAAACAATGATTTAGGATTTTCTGGGGAGTCAAACAGTATTCAGTAATAGAAATGAAATAATCACTGTAAACATTCCTCAGTATTTTACACAAATTAGCTGTCACCCCTTATAATACCTCAACGGGAAGACCAATAGCCGAAAAACTTCATATTTGGATGAACCTTAAAATCTTAAAACCTAAAAATAAAACCATAACAGTTCATTCATTTTGTTTATTGAAGTTAATGCTGACTGACGTTAAAAAAACAACCATTATTCTTAAAACTGTAAAGACATTTTAAAGTAAAATAAAATATTCAAACTATTAATATTAACTACAGCCGTTAAATAAAAAAATAACACTGGCTCATGCATCATTAAGTAGTGATATTAATTGTGAAAAAACACTTTTTCCTCTGAAAAGAAAGATTTGCTGTTTGTCGATCCCATCATGTCCTTATCCTCTCTTGAGACCCTCTTTCATGCCGGACATTCTGACCATCAGTTTCTTGATGTGTTTATGCCATAGTGTTGTCTCGCAGTGAAGCAATCTCTGGCTTTGACCCAGCAGCAGTCACTGTTGAATTCCAGACGAGAAGGGGAGTGAGAGTCAGAGAGAGATAATGAAACTGGCGTCTGTCATCAGGCCATTCCACCCTGCTACATTTCTTCCCATCTCTGTCATTCACGACCTTCCTCTGAAAGCTAACAGAAACTTCAAGAACAAGGCCTCAGTATGCGAATGCTGGGCTTTCCGAGGCCTGTACGCTTTTACCTATGCAGTGATGATACGCTATCATTTGAGTGTCATTTGCAGAGCATCATTTAACATTCAAATAAACAGACCTTGCAGTCAGCACCACTTCAGATGTGATCAGGTTTCAGTTTTGGGGCACATTATGTCATAAGCAGGTAACCGATGAATGTGTGACATTAGATTTATGGCATCTGGCGCAGTTTCATTCGAGATTCCACTGAGTTGCTAAACCGCTGCATTGCTCACAGGTAGATCCACATCTCAGGAAATGAAGTTCATAGTGACATGTTTGTCTGAACAACTCAGTGCTGAGATATTAGGTTGGTTCATAGCATTGTATGCATATTTGATCGTGTGCAGTGCTGCAAATAAACCAAACTGCAGTCCAGTAAGCAGTTTACAGTTCTTCCGACTCATGCTCTTCAAATGCCCTCTGGTCATGAATGCATTGCATTGTCCGGCATGCTGGAATGAAGGAGAACTGCTCACTTTATATCTTCTACATGTCAAAAGGAGTGTGTGTATGTGTGTTTTACCATGTGCGCATATAATGCAAGACTCTTCACCTGTTTAGACAGAGCCGGTCACACCTGTCTGTTGACTTTCTCCACCAGCTGACTTTCCACAGCCCCTTTAGCATAAGGACAGCCGTGCAGTCAGCAGATCGGCGTGAATTACAATGCCACCCATGGAATTTCTCGCCATCTGGGTGGCGGTAATTAAGAAAGCATTGTAAGACATTTGCTGTGAAGATTGCTAATAGATGTGGCCTAATTAAAGGCATAGTGTCATTTTCACTGGTATTTGCAACAAATGAAGACGTGGATTGATAAGGGTAGAATCATGGGAGTTGTGGTCTTCATTGCGTTCAATGGGACTTCGGACTTGCAGAAATCGTGTTCATGGTTGAACTAAATGCAGAACTTATCATGGTAGTATGAAGCAGGGCATGGGCCAGTATGGCCTTGGATAAAAATATAACGGTATCAAGGTATTGTGATAACTGCTCTAAAATATTTATTTTTTAAATGTCTGGAAAAAAACCAACACATTTTTCCCCTTTGAAAACAATATATTTTATTTTTCGAAAGATTAAAAGTATTTAGGAGCAGTAAACATGTCAGGCTAAATAATTAAACTTAATAATTGACTTCTGCTGTCTTCATTAGTTTTAAAAACACAGATTTCTTTACATTTTAAAATGGCATCTTTGTATATCTTTTCTGCTGGAGATACTGTTGTTCTAAAAAAGTAAATAAAAATTTTTTACACACACCTTGGGGATGGTATTACAGAAAATGTTTGCAGTTTTAAAGCTTTTTCAAACCGTGGTATACCCTGAAAACGGTTATCGTCCCATGTTTAGAATGTAATGCTGATCGAAATCAAAGTGAAATAAGATTGTTAATGAGAGACGAATGCGATTCAGCTGAGCTTTTATTATGCCAGAGTTGACCATCGTGATCACGGGGTAGAATCAACGGCATTTTATGATACTGGATACATTTTAGGGTTTTGTTCTGTTAAAGTTATAATCTGTGAAGTCTAATAAAACCCACAACACATTAAAAAGCATCTTTAGTGTTTCCCTATTTTCGGAAGTCAAGAGTGTTTAATGCAAGTCACATAGCAGGGATATTTGATTGCATTTTTTAAAAATGTATTTAAATTTTGCTTAACAATGCAAATTTAAAAATGCAAATTAAGAGAAAAAATAAAAGAAACAATCACAACGACACAAAAAACAAATTGAAATATTGTATGTGCATGTCATATTTAAATTATGTACTCTGTTGTAATAGATACATTATACCTTGATTGCGTTTTTAGCACTTTAGCACAGTGTTTCATTGCCTTTTTCATGACTATGCTTTATTAGTGGCATGCAAAGTAGATGCTAAAAAGTCACATTTGTTTTAGAGAAGTGCTAAAAATGTATCCCCCTCTCCCTGACCATCTGCATGCATCTATGCTTCAGGAGTCTGATCTTTTCACACTTCTTTTTAAAAACAAAACAAACAAAAAAAGAAAAGCAAGAAACCACTTGTTGCGTCTCACACGTGTCATGGTTAGTGTTTAATGTTGTGGGAAGCCTCCTTGATTTATTGGTGTTTCTTCAGCTTTGGGCACTTTTGTGTTTGTACATATTTTAGCAGTTTAGTAAGCTGTATTAAACACATTTTGCTCTCTTTATTTGCATCTTCCAATTCTGTCAGAAGTTTTTTTTTCTAGCTTCTTGAGCCGTTTTATGACAGTGTCATTTCCTTTAAAAGCATTGGGTATGGAAATGACTTGTTAACCTTTTCAAATTACTACTAACTTGGCAGTTATGTAAATAGTTGGTTTTGGTGGTTGCAAAGTCATACTTTGTCTAAAAAGAAAGAAATTATTTTCACACAATGAATATTACATTGAATAATATATATATTTTTTGTTTTATTATCTCACAAACAATATAATGTCTATATAATAATACAGTTATTATTATTATTATTATTATTAGAAATAATAAAAAAATTATAATAATTCAATAATAATAATTATTATTATTATAATATACATTTCCTTTTTGTTTAATTATTTCACAAATAGCATAATGTCTGTATACTAGAGTTATTATTAATAATAATAATAATAATAATAATAATAATAATAATAATACAATAATAAGAATTATTATAATATTAATTTCCCTTTTCTTTCATTATTTCACAAATATCATAATGTCTAATGTCTAATGTCTAATATTAGAGTTATTAGTATTATTATTATTATTATTATTATTATTTTATTATTATTATTAATAATAATAACAATAATAATACAATAATAATAATCATAATATTAATTTCCTTTTTGTTTTATTATTTCACAAATAATATAATGTCTATATATTAATACAGTTATTACTATTATTATTATTGTGAAAAATAATTATGTTATTATTAAAAAATACTATACATAAAATATTATATAGTATGCTATTTGTTTTATTTAGAGTTTAATAGCCCTATATATTTTGGGATTGCTTGTCAAGCCTAAGACTTAAATATACCAACAAAATATAGCAAAAATAAACCATGTTGTAAGGTATGCAAGTAGATTAATAGTTCCTTGGACTTTAAACGTCTTGTTTAAATAGAGCTTTAGTAAAAATAGCGCACTTACAGACATATTTCAATGTTTAAATCAGCCCCAGAAATAATCTGCATGTGTATGACTCTCGACCGCACACTGAGAGAAAACCGAAAGTAACCCAAACATATAGAACAGTACTTTAAATGTGCAGTAGGTGGGGGTCAAAACCACAAGTGGCTATATGCGACTGCAAAAAAATGATAGTGATTCAAAAATATGCTTTGTTGGGCAGAGTCTTGTTATATTTTTGATGTCAGTTGCGGGCCGGAGAGTCACAGACTCACAAACAAAGTTACATTTTTAGATGCAAAATTGTATTTTTTACCAACTAAAATAGTTCCTAACAAAGATGGATCTGAGCATTTGTGCATCTAAGAGCAACACCTTTATGCATTTATCATTGTTTGAAGTTTGGTTCTGTAGCGGTGCTCTCCAGGACAATCTGTGAGTCTCCACCCCGTGTTCTTTCCGGAGGTAGGAAAGAAGAGAGAGGTAACAAGTGAGCCAAATGACTCAATCAGGATGGAAATAGTTGGTAACCTCCAAAAGCTTGAAGTCATAAGCAAGCGGGCAAGATTTACTTTTCTTCTCCATCGTTCCCGGTGAGAAGGGAAGGAGGCGCCCATGCCTTTCTCTGGATAACATGGAATGTGCCCTTTATCCTCTGCCTTCATTAATTATGAAAATAAAATGCACAGTACTACATTCTCCTCTCGAACTCCCTGAATTGTTAACAAGACAGAATCATCGATGTCTCCTTAATGAAATGAAGTACTGGAATGTTTGATTTGCTCGATCTCTCTTTTGGAAAAATCAATCTGTGTAATCATAGCTCTGCTCCCTATCTGTCTGTTTCCTAAGACTGCTAATGTCTTCATGCAATGTGAGAAGTGCTGACGAAAGCAGCTTGACTCGGCAGATCTCACCGAAAGAGCTCTGCTAACAAGAAACAGGCTAATCGGTAGGATGTTGCAAGGTCAAGCAAGAGCCATTTATTGTTCAATTCTTCCTTTGTACGTACAAACTGCTTCATGCTTTTTAAAAAAGGTTAGAGTGAAAATATTTACCCATGGTTCTGGCTGGAGTGTTTCAGTCCTTTTGTTTTGAGAGCAGGATTTGGAAAAAGTGAGCACATGGTGAAGGCGCATATACCAGTATGCTTGGGGAAGGGGACCAAGGGTGGGTGCAGGAAAGCAAATTCATAAAGCCCCCAGAAGAACAATGCTGTAATGGAGCCTGTTTCTGGAGAAAGTGAAATGGGAAGGAGATTTGGGGGAAAGAAGTTTTGCTTTCTAGTTATGGCGTATTTATTGTTCTAATGAATGGCTATTTTCATCTACATTTAAGGGTGTGTTGTATTTGTTGTCTGCGATATTATCGTAATTGTAGTTTTAACGGTGTGTGAGATGACGTTATTAAGTTTGTCAATCACTTTGGAAAAACAAACAAACATTGAATCCAAAACTGTGATGATTGTCTGAATTTAACATCTGTTGCACTGGAAATATAAAAGATTCATTGCATTTACTCATTTTTTAAGGTTAGTGGTTGCAATCAATTTATATGACCTGAATTGAAACAAATAAAATTTATAAATGTTTATTAACTTTATTTGTTTGTTTAAATTCAGCCCATATAAATCGTTTGCAACCACTAACCTTATAAAATTGAGTAAATCTAATGAATCTTGTGTAGAATGCAGTTATAATGGCACTGTAATTCCAGTTATGAAAGCTAAATTATCCCATATAAGGGTTTTGATTTTATATATATATATATATATATATATATATATATATATATATATATATATATATATATATATATATATATATATATATATATATATATATATATATATATATATATATATATATATATATAAGGGATCAAGTGCATTCAGGGGGTTGTTATTGCAACATATAATGCCTGAAAGGCTTATCGGCAGAAGCACAGGCTGTTTTGTTGGATAAGTCTGAAGGCACTCTTTTCCGCGTATTAACATCCTGCTGCTTGCCACCAAACACAAAAATCAGACACAAAACATTGTTATGAGCCATAATAGTTACTTCGATGCAAAGCTGACCAAAACAAAAACGTTTGAAGGAGCATACACTAATCTACATATTATTCACAAGCTGGTGCTAAACAGTCAAAAAACACAGCATGAGAGACAAGCATAAGGATGTGAACGTATTCACTTACAGTTAGGCATGGGACGATAACCGGTTTCGAGATTTACTGCAGTTTGGAAAAGTCAAGGTATTAGCAAAAAATGTTTTGTTATACCATTTCTAAGGTATATGTAAAGGGTTTCAGTGTTTTTTTTTTGAATGCATTGTAAACAAATCTGTGTTTTGAACCTAATAAAGATAATTGAAGTCAATAGTATTTTAATTATGTAGCTCAACATGTGTACTGTTCCAAAATATTATAAATGTTTCCTGTAATATATCGTGTTAAATGGGGGGGAAAGTTGTAGTTTTTCACTAAGACATTTAAAAAGAAATTATTTTAGTGCAATAAACACAGTACCGTGAATCCGTGATTTATTTATTTTTTTATCCAAGGTTATCATACCATCAGAAACTTATACCGACCCATGCCTACTTGCAGTCAGATGATTTGAAATACTCGGATGAGTCTGTGGTGTTAGTTTCATTGGTTGTTATCTGTAAATAACATACCTTGAAATGTCTCAAAATACATACTCCATAAAAGCAAAAAAACTTGACTTGTTAGTTATTTGTAGCAAGGCTCGTCCTTTTTAAACAATTGCCTGAAATCAATATTCTCAACAGCGCCATATGGCTATAACTTTTGCACTTGCTTTTTACTTAAATTTGGGTTCGCATATGTGGTGTGACTCATGTCTAATGTATTTCTCTGGTTGAGTGTAAAACCAAAATTGTCCCATACTTTTTATTAATTTGATCTATTTTGAATTGTGCGCTGCAGTTCACGCTGCTAAAATGGCCACTCAATCAAGTGATACAGCACACTGTAAAACAATCCGTTATTCTATGTTTTTTTCCAGCAGCTGGGGTGCCGGAAAAAAGCATAAAATACCAGACGTTATATTACATAAATTTCCTTAAATTTATGTAATATAATTTCCTTAAATGCCTGCAATTTAATGGCCATTATTTTACTTTTTTTTTTATTTTTTTATCGGCACCCCAGCTGTGACAGTAGCAGTATTTATATGACAACCTTTGTTGTCATTTAATGCTTACTTTATTGATTATTTTGTTTAATTTTAAAACATGTTTATGAAAACATGATTTAAAAAACTGATTTATTTATATTTTAATTTCCGCAGCTGTTGGTACACCGGTCGAACCACTTTTCCGAATTTTCATTGCCAGTAGCCAATCGTGTATATGTATATGTATATACGTTTGGTTTCTAATAATTCAACTGACATCAGTATTTTTTTCTTCTAATTTGCACCCCCAAAAATGTACAGGTAGAATACGGCTTATTTTATCATTGATTCTAATATGCAAAAAATAATACTAATCTGTTCAAAAGACAAATATTTAATCAAAGTAAAAGCAGATCTGCATTATATAAGAGTCTCAGTGTAAGTACAGTAGCTGCAGTACAAATGATCTGTCAATGGGCTGGACATGTTATTCTTTGGTTGGCCAGCAAATGATGTCATGGTCTGTCTGGCCGGCATGTTTAGTTTTGATTATGACTCCACCACCGATTATTAACTGTCAGCTCTGTGTCACGGCAGAACAATAAACGCATGAAATACGAGACAAACGAGTAGATGCAATTAGAACAAGATTAAGAAAAGTGTGCAATATGTTCACTGCAAACTTTCCTGATTTGATTATCAAATTTGAGCTCTGGGATTGAGCGACTACATGCTTATTTGTTTGATTTGAATATACACACCAGCATTCAAAAGGCTCTAAAAATTGTTAGAAGTGAAAGAATTATCTGATGCTTATTAAGGCTTTATATTTATTTTTTATCCTAAAAACATTTATATATTAAAAACCGGAAATGTTATTTGAATGTAATTGTTAGGTGTTTAGTTTTTAGGATTATTTGATTGGCAGAAATATTTGATTCACTTTATGCATCCTTGCTGAATAAAATCGATAGTTTATTAAAATATTTTTACTAAAACCATCAGTAGTGTTAAGCATAACATTTACAAAAATTTTCTTTGTATATTTGACAGACTTAAAGTGAATGGGGCATATTAGGAAACAACTGGATATTAGGGATGTTTGGTCTATTCCAGACATTAAATCAGGGAATTTAATATTTTTTTGTTCAAGTCATGGAATATCCAGGATTTCTGTTTGTCATTTAAACATTTTGCTTCCCATAATCATGTAATTTTTCTATACTGTGCTTTTCTCCCATAATTTCTTGTGTTTTGCCAGTTGTAATGTTTAGTCTATTTTTCAATGGCATTTTATTCTTTTCCCACTTGTGAACCCGCAGTTAATGCCACACTCATGATTGTACCTGTTAAAATACTGTCTGCGGCAGTGTTTTATCTGCTTAGAGCTCAACCAGTTCCCCCTGGGAGAAATTTCTAATTATTGTGGCCTAAAATGACTGAATGATTATGTGGTGGCATTCTCAAAACTTGAGGCAAAATTTCTTTTGTCAATTTGCTGCTAAAACATTTGTTATTTACGAGATTGCCTGTATCACTGTCTCTCCGCTCCACCTATAGCTGGTGTGTTGTAAGCGCACTGGCGCTGTTGTCCTGGGACTGCAGTCGCGTCATCCAATTGGATGCTGCACACTGGTGGTTGTGTGGAGAGAACCTCTTCATGATTGTGAAGCGCTTTAGGTGTATCGCCATACACGATGCTCTATATGAATACACATATTCCATTACATTATTTATATAAAGAGAACATTTAAAACCAACAGAGAAAGCATTTACCTTTTAACCACATATATAAAGCCTATTACATCACATGAATGAAGATCACATTTAACAAAACCGTTAAAGTCTGTTGAACAATAGCATTGCATGTGAACAAAACTTCAAAATGCAGCGATCAATACAACGAATGTAGCACAGCGCCATGTCTATGACAGCTGAGGTATTGCACACCCGATTTATAATGTTATTGGTTCGATGACAACATTAGGTTGATATCTTTAAATCGATAAGTTATGCCTTTTTCTCCTGGTTGAATCACTTGATATGGCTTGCTCCTGACAGTTGCTTTATGCATTTATTTTCAGGCAATAGATTTTATTTGTATATAAAAGTTGGCTATAGAAATGAATAGGAATAGTTGATTATTTAAGTTTAAGTGTATTTATTGGCTAATATGTTGTCTATTGACCCTCAAATTTAAAAAGTTACTGGGTATCAGTATTAGTCAAAAAATCCACATCGGTGCACTTTCTGTAGGCAAATATCATTCATTCATTTTCTTTTCAACTTAGTCCCTTTATTAATCTGGGGTCATCACAGCAGAATGAACTGGCAACTTATCCAGCACACGTTCTACACAGCGGATGCCCTTCCAGCTGCAACCCATCACTGGGAAACTCACCTATAGCACATGTCTTTGGACTTGTGGGGGAAACCGGAGCACCCGGAGAAAACCCACGTGAACACGGGGAGAACATGCAAACTCCACACAGAAATGCCAACTGACCCAGCCGAGGCTCGAACCAGTGACCTTCTTGCTGTAAGGCGATCGTGCTACCCACTGCACGACCGCACCACCTAGGCAAATATAATTTTATTTAATATAAAACAATGCAGATGGCACAGAAGAAAATTTGCTTTTTCTTGGCTAGCCAAAATTTGTAGGACATCGGGTGCAATTTTTAAAAAAATTGCTTGATTTCGTGTTAAATTCTGCAATTTCAGAATTGCTTAATTCTGGAGGGACTGCATGCTCAACACAACAGGTCATGTAAATTCAGCTTTTCAGTCAGTGAAAGTCAGGGAATTTGACATTTGGCTAACAGTGGTGTTCCTAATGTTCCTCTCTGAACATTTAGCATGGCTTTTTTTCCTGCCAAATTTGTCAAATTTGCTTTTGCCCTGGATGACAGCAGCCCACAAAACACTGGAGTTCTTAAATTGCTCGTAATTAAGTACCACATTTCATATTTATTGCAAAAAAAAAAAAAAAAAAACATTTGTTTTTTTACAGATTGCATAAAACCACATTTAAACAAACCCAGCCTAAAAGTAGTTTGAGTCTGAGGATTGGTCAGTGCAGCTCAGTTGGTGCATTCACCAGGCTGACGGATTGTGAATGAAGTCACTTCCTGGCACTACACTTGTCGACTGTTCTCGGATATATTTTTCTTTCTGCTTGTTTTTTTTTTTTTTCTGTCTCTTTCACCATTAGCCTCTCTCTCTCTCTCTCTCTCTCTCTCTCTCTCTCTGTACTGTTGTAGTTGGTGTACATCACCTTAATTAAAGTGCTTTCTCAGGTGTGCTGTATCTGTCTCTCTCTGTCTCTGCCTCCAGGGGACGGCCGCTGCTGTGTCAATAGCAAAACAACAGCCGTGGCAGCTGGTGCGTTCACACAATGTGACTGTGTGTATTTCAATGCATAATCACGCATTTGTTCAACTGAGTGTGGTTGTGTGTGTGTGTGTGAGTGGGTGTAAGTGGGTTTTTGTGTTTCAAGATAGGGAAGCATCATCCATAGTCCACTTTGATCAAGATTGCAGACATTAGATGACCTGCTATAACTTTTTTTAATGCTAAAGAGCATCCTAGGATAAGGATTGACTGCTAACGTTGATTCGGCACCATGGATTTGTCAAATCTTGAGGATCTAATGAAAAAAACCCAGACCTCCATTGTGGAGAAGGGTTTTGCATTAAAAAATACAGATGCGGTGGTGAATGTGAGTATGATTGGGTTTCTGTTTCCAGCACTCTTGAGGTTGGGTGGAGTTTGCACTCATGCATAGTGGTTTATGTGTGAAAACTAGTGGTTTGGAGCTTCTTGTTTCGCTTTTTAAAGGTGATGTTGTCAAGATAATGATAAAAAACAAACTTGTATCCTTGTAAATAGTGTGATGACATGGAGCAATGATTGGATTAAATGCTAATGTTGTAATCAATTGAACACGTCATGTATACCATGGTATTTAATGTTTATCATATATGCACCAGTGTCTAATGTATTTTAAATACCTTTTAGAGAAGTGCAGTATTAAATATTGTGTTATTAAAAAGACAAAATTAATATAAATAAATATAATTAATGACTGTACAGTACTGTATACAGTATGGGAGATGCATTTTCATTTTAAAGTTGAGTTGAGATTGCATTTAACCGTGTTATTTAATTTATCAAAAAGATTAAATATAAGGGTAAAAGTTAGGTGGTTGAGCATGTAACATTAAATATTAATAATTGCTCATAAATTGAAAAGGCAAATGTAATGACGAGTATATTGCTAAGCTTGAAATTCTTTTTTGAAAGAAGTGCCTTATGGTCAACAAGGCTGCATTTATTTGATTAAAAACACAATAAAAGAGTAATATTGTGAGCTTTAGGGATGTCCAGATCCAATCACGTGATCCGAAATCAGGCCCAATCATGCAGTTTCAGACTCAATCAGAATCGGACGCTACCTTCTGATCAAGACTCGAAAAAAAAAAAAAATAATAATAATAATATATATATATATATATATATATATATATATATATATATATATATATATATATATATATATATATATATATATATATATATATATATATTATTTTTTATTGCATCTATAGTTATGCGGTGGCACAGAGTTAGACCTCCTTCTTGACTTCACACAGCAACCCATGCTGCATGACATCACTTTGTTGCAGAGATGGTGTTGATTAAATGCCGGCAAAGTAGAACATGGAAGCAGCTTGAAGCAGAAACCACGAGTTTGTCTGTGGTCTGGAGGTATTATAAAGTTGATGACGACAACATTGCCATAGCAAACTGTGAGATATGTAAACTTAGGATTGCCTGTCGGGTATTTTAAGTTGAGGTGCTATTTGTTTTAATATTAGAATTTTTATATATTTACTGTTGCACTAAAGTCCAAAAGTGAAGAATTGATGTTATTTATTACTTGATTGCTCAAGCTACCTCACAGAAGTGCTCTGTTTGTTAACAGAGTTGTTGAAAGTTAAAATAAGGTGAATTAAATAAAACATAAGGAACATCCTGGATATGTTTCTTTGCTCTTCTTTATTATTTTTTTATGTATTGTAGAAGTATTAGATCGGGTTACGGTATCGGTAGATACTTAAAACCAAATGACTCGGACTTTGACTCGAGGGCAAAAAGACCTGATCGGGACATCCCTAGTGAGCATTATTTTACAATTAAAATGGCCGTTTTCTACCATGAATATATTTTAAAATATAATCTATCCTGTTAAAGCAAAGCAAATTTTTCAACAGCTATTCCTTTACATGATACTTCAGAAACGGCATTTATTGAAAGTTTTACAGAGATGTTGAATGCTTGTTTCTTATTGGTTGCTAATATGTGCAGGGAATCACACTGCTGAAGTTGTTCCAGACAGATTTTTGACTGCATTACAGTTCTATATCGCCAAACCATTTCAGTAATTTCAGCTCCAAACCTAACTGCTAACAACCTATATGCACAAAGACAAGCAATTAAGTTCAAATGAATAAAAATAACAAACTCTCCGGTATTCAGACAAACACACACACACACACACACACACACACACACACACACGCACACACGCACACACACTTTATGCAACTTTATTAAAAAAAATTGTTTAGCAACTGAAATGCTTTTCTAAGGTACAATGTAGTAACAACTGTTATTGAAGCAGTTAAACATTATTGCTATTAGTGTAGATGCTGCTGCCGAACACTTATGAGATTCTCTCCAGTAATTCTCTCTCTCTCTCTCTCTCTCTCTCTCTCCTTCATGTTCACTCTCGCTCATTTTCTCAGCTGAGGAAGCAGACAGACACTGTTGGTAAAAGGCATTATCAGCAGACCTCAAAACTTGTACAATACCTCCTATGGAAATTAAACCAATCATTAATTCCTGTAATAAAATCATATGTCATGCAGAGTGGGATTTTCAGACATACTTAATGCTATTAGGCCATTCCAGAATGACACACAAGTTTTCAATATTAGAAGAAGATTCAGAAAATTGTTCTTTCCATCAAATCCCTCTAGCACTCACCCTTGTTTAATTACATTGCACTGGTTTGTAACATAGTGAGAAAGCTTTTGCACTATTGAAGCCATTTTTTTTAAACCACATTAAACCAAATATATTTTTTAATTAAATAAATTATTAAAATCTGTAATTATACCACAAACTTTTCTCCACTATAGAAAAAAAATACGAATATATAAACACGTTACTACTATCTCTATTTATCTACGATCTCTAGTTACTACTATTTCTATAGCACTTTTACAGTGTAGATTGTGTCAAAAAGCTTAACATATATAAAGTTCTAGTAAATTGAAACTGCTTCAGTCCAGTTTTCACGGTTAAACTTCAGTGTAATGTAAAAGTCACTGCTGAAAGCCAAAACACTGAAGAGCAAATCCAACAATGTGCAGCACCATAGATGGTGGCATAATGTTCCCAATGTTTATAGCAATACTTTAATATAAAAGTTGTACGTTTTTGAGCTTTGTCTTCAAATGACCATGACTGTGTGTTGTGAAATGGGAGGGGTTCTGCTGCAATGCTTGAGTTTATTCTCAAGGCTCCACGAGGGCCTTGATGAACTGCTTGCTTTGCAGTGTTTATATATCACCTCTCGCTGCTCTGCGTCTGGAGGGTGGATGTGTGACTCTGTATCTCATTTCTGCTCTCTCTCTCTCTCTGTCAGGCTGTGGGCAGTGACGGAATCCGGGTCATGATGGAGAGCGCCCTGACAGCCAGGGACCGGGTGGGTGTGCAGGATTTTGTCCTGCTGGAGAACCACACCAGCGAGGTGGCGTTCATCGAAAACCTCCGCAAACGCTTCAAGGAGAACCTTATTTATGTAAGAGCTGCTGTCTCTCTTCTGTTCACTCAAACTTTAAACTTTATTCATTCATCAAGCAAGTCATTTTAAATCTGTTTAACTTTGCTTTTTTTGGTAGTACATAAAATAAGTTTTGTTGGGATGGTTTACCCCAAAACATTTATATACTCACTATTTACCACTCTCGTATGGTTCCAAACTATTTCTTTCCTCTGTTGAACACAAAAGAAGGAAACTGGTTGTCATTTAGATTCATAGTAAGAGATGAATACTAATAGCCAGGACTTGACATTAACACCCGCCAAATGCGGGTAGATTTCAGCTGTGGTGGGTTAGACAGACACTCCCACTAGCAACTTTGGCTTGTTGAAAATAATTTATAAATAGTAGTTTTCTTAAAAGCAGGGTTCGACAATAAGGATGGCCCATTATTTGTGCAAATGTGGTGATTTTAGAATCGAGAAGCAGCATGACTGACAAAACTAATTGTGTTTGCACAAGCAAAAGAAATCAGGTGAACACCAAATGAGAGGATGATCACTGTTAAAACACTGTTAAAAAGTGTGCGAGCTCCCGTTTATTTGCGCGAAGCAACCGTGCCTAGAGGAAACGCAACTGATATGATCGGTTCTCTTTGAAATAGACTAGACAAAAAGCAATGATCGTGCACCCACATTCCTGCTGATTTCAAGAGCTCTAGATTTTATATATACTGTTATTTATTTATATATATATATATATATATATATATATATATATATATATATATATATATATATATATATATATATATATATATATACCTTTTTATATTCCTTTATATTCTATTTATATTCCTTATATTCCCCCGTTTATTTTTCCCCAATTTCTGTTTAACAGAGAGAAGATTTTTTTCAACACATTTCTAAACATAATAGTTTTAATGACTCATTTTTAATAACTGATTTATTTTATCTTTGCCATGATGACAGTAAATAATATTTGACTAAATATTTTTCAAGACACTTCTGTACAGCCTAAAGCAGGCATGTCCAAACTCAGTCCTGGAGGGCCGGTGTCCTGCAAAGTTTAGTTCCAACCCCAATCAGACACACCTGGGCTAGCTAATCAAGCACGCACTAGGCTTTCTAGAAATATCCTTGCAGGTGTGTTGAGGCAGGTTGGAGCTAAAATCTGCAGGACACTGGCCCTCCAGGACAGAGTTTGGACACCCCTGGCCTAAAGTGACATTTAAAGGCTTAACTAGGTTAATTGGGTTAACTAGGCAGGTTAGGGTAATTAGGCAAGTTATTGTATAATGATGGTTTGTTCTGTAGACTATTGAAAAAAATATAACTTAAAGGGGCTAATAATTTTGTCCTTAAAATGTTTTTTAAAAAATTAAAAACTGCTTTTATTCCAGCCGAAATAAAACAAACAAGACTTTCACCAGAAGAAAAAATATTATCAGACATACTGTGAAAATTTTCTTGCTCTGTTAAACATAATTTGGGAAATATTAAAAATAAAAATAAAAACTCAAAAGGGGGCTAATAATTCTGACTTCAAGTATATATATCCTTTCGTAAGCAGCAACGGTTGCTGCTTTTGCTTTAATTTTCTTTGAACAGATTATTAACAGGGCTAACATTAATCGTGTGCGCGTGATCATCCTTTCATTATCACACATGGTATGTTTTTTTCATCTGCTTTTTTTGTTTAATTATTTTTGTTAATATGGTTTAATTATATACTTTTTTATAAATGTATTGCTTTAATATGAGATTAACTCCCCATTTATTTGTAGTTTACTGGTGATCTGGGACCTTTAGCTAGGACAGACTACTGTGTATATTTTAGATACATGACAATAGCTCTTTTTTAAATGTCTTTTTTTTTTTAAATAAAAGTTTTGTTGAATTAAAAAGCACATGTATACAGCTATATTTTTCTTGTTTTGACACATTATTTAAATTTTGTGTCCAAGAAACAATTATTTATTTACTTTTGGTGTGGTCAGAGATAAATTTGGTAAATCCTTCATATTGAGCCATGAAAAGTCATTTGAAATAAAAACTAGTTTCAATGCAACACAACCCATTTGCTCATGCACATTGAGCAAGATCATACACAAGACAGACAAGAAGTGAAATGAATGAGGAGGCATTGGGACATAACACAAAATCTAAATCGAGTAATTTTAACTTCTCAAAGTCAAATTTATGCATATAAAATATATTTTCCCAGCAACAAAATTGTGGCTAGTGAAAATGGCGAGTGGCTAGTAATATTGGAAAGCTACTAGCCACAGTGGCCAGTGATCAAAAAAGTTCATGTCAAGTCTTGCTAATAGCTAACAGTTTTCAACAATCTTCAAAATATATTTTGTATTTAACAGAAAAAAGACTCAAACAGGTTTGAAACAAGTGCAAAGTCAGTAACTTATGACAGAGTTGTAATTTTTTGGGTGAATTAATTTGGGTGCTTAACATTAGGCAAAAAGCCCAAATTTATTTGATTTAATTAATTGATGTTCTACAAAAGAAAGAAAGATAAAAGTTAGTAATGATGTGATTGAGTATATGAAAACACAAAGCAACTGTGTATATAAAGACACAAAGACACATCCCTCCAAAGCTTAAATCCTAGAATGTTAATTTGATTATTACTGCATTTCTTTTTCAGACATACATCGGTTCAGTGCTGGTGTCTGTGAATCCCTACAAAGATCTAGAGATCTACACTAAACAGCACATGGAGCGATACAGGGGTGTCAATTTCTATGAAGTATCACCTCACATGTAAGCCATCTTTATTACCCACGGTTCTGCTCTCTTCCAGAGAATGGCTATTCCTAAAAACTACAATGGGTTTCTCAATCATCAAGCTTGTGGTAGTTGTAATCTTTCTTTAGCATAAAATACAGCTTTCAAATGCACAATTGAGGTTTGACTAATAGGTAATGTAAAATGAAATGTGAACGCTAAAGGGGTGGTCCACTACGATATCATATTTTAAACTTTAGTTGATGTGTAGTGTAGCTGTGTGAACATAAACAACATCTCTGAATATAATACGCTCAAAGTTCAATGCAAAGAGAGACAATCTCTCGCAGTTCAGTGCTGGATTCAGCTAAAAACTCCTCCAACCATAGTAGACAAAGCTGTGGATTGTAAGCCTCAACCTGTAAGTATTTTTATTTGTTAATTGTTATTGATCTATTACATGCACAGTTTCTAGCGTTAACGGTATGTTGTAGCGAGGATGTACACTACAGCAAACCAGCCCTGCAGTGTCTCTGTATGCGGACGCTTTCCCTGCGTTCTACAGCTCAAATAACGAACCCGCAAAAGATATGAGAACGTTTTATATTACTTACACATGCTTATTCCAAATATATGTGAAAGACACTTGTCAGATTGTATTTTAGAGAGCAGGCGTGAGGTTAAGCTGTGTCCTCTTTTGTCTTCTTTTGTCTGTTTCAGGCACAAACTAGTACAGCTAACAGCTACACTGACTGACAGTGTTTACAGCATAAAAGCGCGTGCTTGTATGGGGCGTGGCGCTTTTTTGATGGGGCGTGGAGCCGATCCGCGAATCACAGCACATTATGTTAGCTGACCAATCAGAGCTTCTTGGGGGCAGGCCTTTAGGAGGAACTTGGAAATATCATGTTAGGAGAGTAGCTGTATATAATCAAATAAAAAAAAAATAACATTAAGCATGAGCACACATTGCTTTGCATCTTATAAACACAACCAAGCCTTATAATACACCGTGGACCACCCCTTTAAAAAATTAATACAGTGATTTTTATATAATAATTTAAAAAAGTTGTAATATTTTATAATATGTTAAAAATTAATGTTTAATTTATATTTAAATTACTGTAATTCTCCTTTGAATTGCGAATTAAGTGAATATGTAGCATTATTTATGAATAAGAATGCTTTATGAAAAAAATTTGTAATTCTTGGCAATAAATATATTTTACCTATTTTTTTTTTTGTTTTATTGCTTTGATTGAATGAAGTTAAAATCCTGTAAAAATAACAAAACATGACCTATATTTAATTTAATTAAACCAAAACATCCATGTGAAGCCAATAGCTCAAAACCCGATATGCTTCCAGGTTTTAGGTCAACAAAATGAGCATTTTTGTTAATTATTCATGATTAAAAATGTATATAAAACGTATTTTTGAATTTTTTCTATTTGTATCACTGCCAAATATGCTAAATGACCTGATGGTTCCTCCTTTTTCTTCTCTGAGTGAAGAGGAAATTCCTTTTTATTTATTATTGTTTGTGTGTAGTGCTTTATAGCAGTAGTAGTTTATTATTTCCATTTGTATTATTATATGTAATATTATTTATAATAATTATTTATTATTATTATATATCTATTATTATAACTTAGTATTTTCTGTTTGTAATATTATTAGTTATAGTAGTGTATTATTATTTCAGTGTAAAATCAAAACTAGCAAACATTTTAATAAAATATTAAGCAGTAATATTAATTATTGATTATTATTATTATTATTATTAAATATTTTACAGTTTTAATGCGTTTTAATTTATGGACTTCAAGCTGATGCTTTCTTTTTGACTTCTGTGAGTGAAGAGGAAATTCCTTTTGAGTCTTTATGAGGAATGTTAAGGACTATAAGTTTTGCTACAGTCATAATGTTCATAGACTCTTATCTGTAAGGTTTAAATGTGGGAGCTTACAGCTATCAGAAGTCATATAAAGTTGCATTAGGATGACCGCACGCCCACTGTAGCACGGATCTCATCTCACACTGATAGCAGATGTGTAAAAGTGATGAAAGTGTTATCTTAGCTCTCATACAGGCTGAAAAAACACAGACCGTCTCTGGTGTGACCCTGGTCTTTCCTCAAGAAAATGATTGTCAGCTTCATTTGCACTCTGCGCTTTTCCACTGTTTGCACAACACTTTACTGACAGCTGAACATCCATTTAACTCCTCCTAAGGAATGTGTTATTTTAATGATCTCAGAAAGCAAATCTTAGGCAACTTTGCACATACTTTATAGAGAGAGAGATTATGAGAAAAATTAAGGTTACATTTTAATTAAATGAAATGTACTGCTAATTAAATATACATTTATACTATTAAAATACATTTTGATTTAATAATAAGTCAGAAAAAGTCATACCAATTTTTATTATTGTAATTAAATTGCACTGATAGAATTAACTAAAGCTTAAAATGTAATTTTTAATTAGTACTTGAATAAATAATGCAATTTTTTATCGGTTTAGTCCCTTTATTAATCAGGGGTTGCCACTCCCACAGCGGAATTAACCGCCATGATGCATTTTAAAGTAATTTAAATATGCATTTTTACTCTTTAAAGACATTTAATTTGTGTGACCTATACGTGACTTTTCTTGTTATGTATTATTATTGTGTTTAGTGCTGTTACATTTATTACCAGTAGTGGTTTATTATTTACATTTGTATTGTATTGTTTTATTCTAACCTCTTTTTTTGTGTGTGTATGTGTGGGTCTAATAGTATTATAATTGTTAGTGGTAGTAGTAGCAACACACTCAAAAAATACTTTTGCTGCTTGTTTAAACTACTTATTTAAAATAAGTTAAAACAGCACAATTCTCAAATTTTGGGGGGACAACTTCATTGTTTTAGGTCCAATTCAAATAAATTTTTTAAAATGGTTGAGTTAACTTAATCGATTTGTGTTGGGAAAACATGAAGGAATTGTGTGAAACCCAACATTTTTTACAGTGTAGTATTATTATTTCAGTGTAAAATCAAAACTAGCAGACATTTTAATAAAATATTAAGTAAACAATAATATTACTTTTTGATTATGATTATTAAATATTTGCTTACAGTTTTAATGCATTTTAATGTATGGAATTCAAGCTCATTTAATTATTACAATTAAAAATGATTAATTTTATATATATATATATATATATATATATATATATATATATATATATATATATATATATATATATATATATATATATATATATATATATATATATATATATAAATATATTTATATATAAATATAAATATTTTTAATAATTAAACATTTCTAATATACATCTTTTTTATATAAATAAAAGTATTATTATTATTAAATATATCCTTATAATTTTAATGTGTTTTAATTTATGGAATTCAAGCTAATTAAAATATAAAAATGTAATATTGATTATTAGAATAAAAATGTTAAATAATTAAACATTTCTAATATGCATATTTTAATCTAAATATCAATATTATTTGTGTGATTATTATTATTATTAAATATTTGTTTACAGTTTTAATGCATTTTAATGTATGGAATTCGAGCTAATTTAAATATTACAATTAAATATAATTAATTATTAAAATATATTTTTAACAATTAAACATTTCTAATATACATATTTTAATCTAAAGATCAATATTATTTTCGTGATTATTATAATTATTATAATTAAATATTTGCTTACATTTTTTATGTATTATTGTATGGAATTCAAGCTAATTTAATTGTTACAATTAAATATTATTAATTATTAAAATATATATTTTTAATGATCAAACATTTCTAATATGTATATTTATTCTAAAGATCAATATTATTTTCGTGATATTATTGTTAAATATTTGCTTACCTTTTTCATGCGTTTTAATGTATGAAATTCGAGCTAATTTAATTATTACAATTAAATAGTATTATTATTATTAAAATTAAATTTATTTTAAATAATTAAACATTTCTAAAATGCATATTTTAATCTAAATATCAATAGTATTTTCATGATTATTATTATTATTAAGTATTTGTTTACAGTTTTAATGTGTTTTATTTATGGAATTCAAGCTAATATAATTATTAAAATTAAATATTAATTATCAAAATATATTTTTTTATTAGTACACATTTCTAATATGCATATTTTAAAATTAAAAATCTATATTATTTTTATGTGTCTGCTTCAGTAATTTACAGAAGTACATAATCTTACTTAAAATCATTCTAATTTGTGAATTGTGCTTTGTTAAATGAAATATACAATCAAGTATTTGTGATCATAACCTATTTCCTATAACCCTATACAGTTACGCAGTGGCTGATAATGCATATCGCTCCATGCGGACTGAGAGACGGGACCAGTGCATTCTCATCTCGGGTGAAAGCGGTGCCGGCAAGACCGAAGCCTCCAAGAAGGTTCTTCAGTACTATGCTGTCACCTGTCCTGCCAGTGAACATGTGCAGACTGTCAAAGATCGCTTGCTACAATCCAACCCTGTGCTGGAGGTACACATGCACTCAGCACTTCTAATCCAATGTGTTTCATGGCATACAATTTTACTAATCTCCAAGTGCCAGCATGTAGTGGAGAGATCAGCACAGGCTGTAATTCCTGCCCTGGGCTGCTGTCATTGCACAAAATACTCCAAATGACTCCCAGCGATGCCAAGAAAAAAAGCAGAGTTTATTCTGAGCAGTTGGTAGTCCAGCTAAACCTCTCCAGTAATTACAAGCCAGAGTTATTATCTGAACGATAAGATTGGAACATACATGAAGACGTCTAAAAATGGGAAGGCCAAAGGAAGTGGCGCAGACGGCTAGTTCTACCAGATGTTTTGCAGATGTGCTGGAAACTGGCAGTGTGTGCACATCTAGAGTGTCTTTTTTTCTGTGCCATTCTGAATTGTTCTATTCATACATTTTCCATCATTGTTTGTTTTCTCAGGCCTTTGGAAATGCAAAAACTTTACGAAATGACAATTCCAGTCGCTTTGGGAAATACATGGACATTCAGTTTGACTTCAAGGTGAGTTTAATCATGTTTAAAAGGATAGTTCACAAAAATAGGAATATTTGCTGGTAATTTAAGGTGATCTTAGGCTTTTTATTTATCAGTACAGTATGATTTGGCAAGGCTCAGATTGCTTCAGTTCGGTTTTGCTTGGCTCTGTTTGTATTTCCACTGCAGTTTAATACTGAAGTGGGTGGGATTATTGCTATAGTTGCACCGCCTACTGCTGTGACTTCCTGAAAAACATTTTTATTCCGAGTTGTCCATTTACAAATGAGAGCCATTTCAGGTGTCTTTTTCTTGCAGTAGTATAAAAAAAACGTTTGAACCAACAATACAACAGTGGCTGCTGATGACTTTTTGAATAAAGCAGGTTTGGTGTCTTGTGTGGTAGTGATGATTCTCTCTGACCACATTTTGCTAAAGGTACCATTTGCTAGGAATCCCATCCGAGATGGTACAGACATTGTTTTGACTCTCAAAGTGCAGATTTCAGTTAAAAATCTTATTTCATGTTATACTGAGGAAAATGTCCCCTATATATTGGATGGCCAGGGGCGGATTTAACCAATAAGTTAGATAACCGGCTGCTTAGGGCCCCAGGAAATGCGTGAGCCCCCAATAAATACCTAGAAGTGTAAATTATACCTATACATTATAAATAACATAAATAAATAATTGTCTGTCATATTTTGTATAGTGAGGGTCTAACAAATAAAATGGTAATGTAATTACTGCATCTGGGAAAATTTGTCTCCCACCCCCATCATGGAGCATTCCAGCAGTCAAATCGGGTACAGATTTAGTCTTAAAGATTGCATTAAGATAAAACATAGAAAAAAAGATAAGAAAAAGCTGCAAAATAAGTAAATAAATAAAAGTACAAAGGGGCATTTTAGGACTATTGGCCCCCATGGCTGGAATTGCTAAGAGCCCCCAAATCACTAAATCAACCCCTGTGGATGACCTGAGGGTGAGTGAACTGTACATTTTCATTTTGGGGTGAACTATCAAGTTTACAGTATTTTAATTGTTGTTCATTTTGTTTTGGGGGTCTCCTATAATAGGTTTACAATAGGTGACACTTTCATTTTCTCATAAAATACATTGCTTTTCTGTCATTGTGTGAAACAGCTATGCAAATTTATTACACACCCGAATTTACACAGGAAGACTAACATGATTAGACAGCAGCGTTCAGAATAACTTCTTTCTTTGGGAGGACAAGAACTCCATTTATTGTGCGCTTTTACATCCACAATCAGTTATTATAACAGTACAATACAAAAGCATTATTGTTGTTATCAACTGAAACTCACATCTCAACTGCTGTGATCCACTTTCTGTCGATGCACCTTTACCCCTACAATGCTGTTCTTGGTTTGGGGATTTGTCTGCATCCGCTTGTGTGTTTTTGTGCTTGTGCTTGTGTGTTGAATTATTCGTGCTTGCATGCGTGTCAGAAACCCGGTATTATCCCCTCTGCTTCTTCCTTTGGGTGTCCCCGTTGGCAGGGTGCTCCAGTCGGGGGTCACATCCTGAACTACCTGCTGGAGAAATCCCGCGTCGTGCACCAAAGCAACGGCGAGAGGAACTTCCATATCTTCTATCAGCTCATCGAAGGAGGAGAGGATGATCTGCTGAGGAGACTGGGCCTGGAGAGAAATGCCCAACAGTACCAGTATCTGGTCAAGGTGAGAGACTGACCTCGCTTGATGATACAGCAGATGTCTGTAGAGAAACAAAAGCTGGCTTTCAAGAAAAAATCTGTGGTTTTGTAGCTATCACACGTGCTCCAGGTTACACGCATTTACTGCAAAAAATGCTTTTATTACATAGAGATTTGCTTGGGTGCCACAGGGGTGCAGTGGATAGCAAGATCACCTCACAAGAAAAAGGTCGCTGGTTCGAGTCTCGGCTGGGTCAGTTAGTTTTTCAGTGTGGAGTTTGCATGTTCTCCCCGTGTTCGTGTAGGTTGCCTTCGGGTGTTCCCGTTTCCCACACAGTCCAAAGATATGCATTATAGGTGAATTGCGTATGATGGGTTGCAGCTGGAAGGGCATCGGCTAAGTAAAACATATGCTGGATAAGTTGGCGGTTCATTCCGCAGTAGCGACCCCAGATTAATAAAGGGACTAAGCCGAAAAGAAAATGAATGAATGAATGAGTTTTGCTTACCCTAATATAATCTGCCAATAGGCTAAGCAAAATAAGCTTGTTTTTTGTTTTGAGACAAGATTTAAAAACATGGTTAGTCTTGTATCACTGAGGACATTTTATAGCATTTGAAGTTTTGATCATTTTGTTGGCTTTTTATTTTTTATTTTAGCTATGGTTATTTTTTTTATGCTGTTAGTTAACAAATAACCCTGGATTTTTAACCCTGAAACTTTGTAAAATGTAATAACGTTTTAACATAGGATGTATTCGTATGGAGAAAAAAAAAACTCACCTAATTTTGACAGATTATTATTTCATAAAACAAAACAACATTTTTGCTTGTCTAGAAAATGCTTCTTAATTTAAGAATTTTTAGATATCTGGACTAGAAGCAAGACAAAAAAATTGAAGTTAGAAAAGCATTTTTTGCAGTTTTGTGTCATGCTGGTAGAAGAGACTTGGGTTCAGATCTGGCCCTTGTTTTGTCTCAATCCATGTCCACATCTCCTGCTTGGTTTATATTGTCCTTTCACAAATTATGAAAGCCAGTTTCCATCTTAGAGTGAAAATATAAATAGGGAACTGTGACTTTGTGTCTCCTGTTTGTGACTGTTTATGTATTACAATAAGTTTTTTCATATTTAACAGTAAAACATAAATGAGATTGATTTTGATTCCGGAGTGGCAGCTTTATAATTGTGACCTTATAATCCTTATATGATTAGTCTCATTGCAATTTCATATTTTGCAATCTTACTTTTGCAATTATGACTTTAAGAATCCTTTTACGAGGTATATTGTGAGTTTATATTTTGTGCAGGTGATAATAAGGAGAATAATAAGGAGAATATGAAAAGAAGAACGTACAGTACGTCCAGTCAGTTGTTATTGCAAAGGTGATAAGGTACAGACATGAAGCAGATTGATGTTGTATTACATTGAAGGAGGTGTTTTTTGCAATAAATAGACCTGCTGTATTTACAAGAACTTGATTTACAAGATCCTAAGCCGTTTCAATTTATTAGAACTTCATCTATGTTAAGCTGCTGTTACACACTCTACAAAGTAAAAGAGCTATAGAAATAAAGATGAATTGAATTTAATTTTTACTACTTTCCATATGAATAAATATTTTAATGCAAAATACTGATTAATGTTTAATATTTTGATGGATATTTCGCACTAGATGATGCACATGTTCAGAGTCGGACTGGATTGATATTTAGAGGTTACAACACAGTTATAATTACACAAATTTTCACCACATAAATAATTACAGTATGAGGACAAGAGATATTGAAGTGAGATGAAACTGTGTGTTATCCAGCTCTGCTGTTGACGTACACCTCAGAATGTTACCAGTCAGAACGTAGCATTCTAGAGAGCCATGTAATAATCATATATAATTAAAATACATAAAAGACGGATCCATAATTGAAATGTGTGTTAATGTTCATTTTAATAGTTACACTTACAATCAAAGGTTTGGCAATGTTTCTGTTCTCTTACTATCACAGAGGCTGCATTTATTTGATTTAAAGTTAAATTGTTAGTATTGTGAAATATGTTATTGATAGTAAAGCAGAATTTTACTAATTGACTTAAATTATCTTATAAGTTGCAATAACCCTTGCTTGTGTTTCTTGTACAGTAAAGAAATGCAAATGGAGAAAATCCCTTGTAACTTTAATGTGGATTTTTGCTTTATATCTCAGTTGCGCCTTTCTTACAATCGCATCTTTTTGTTTATATTTCATATCTTACAAAAGCCATTTTTTCAATATTTCCTTTTGTGATTTCACAGTTGCTACTTGATGTTGCCACCTTCATTCTTTGTATTTGTAACTTTTTCAGAATGTGACTTGGACCAAAAAAACACTCATAAGTATCATCTGAAAGTTGTATAAATATATTATTGATGTATACTTTGTTAGGATAGAACAATATTTGAGATACAACTATTTAAATACCTGGTATCTGAGGGTTCAAAATAATCTAAATACTGAGAATATTTACTTTAAAGTTGTCTAAATAAAGTGCTTAGCAATTCACATTACTAAACTAAACTGAATTTTGATATATTTACTGTAGGAAATTTACAAAATTAAGTAAATCCCTTTCATTTTTAGATGCACTGTACTATTTAGTAATATTAACTACTTAATATTCTAATGATTCTTGGCATAAAAGTAAAATAAAATTTTATTTTGACCCATACAATGTATTTTGAGCTATTGCCAAAAATACATTGGCAAAAAGCTAGCTGTGCAACAGAAGTAGCTTGAGTTTCATCATCAAGGGTCACATTTCACATTTTAAACCTTATTTAAAGTCAGCCATTTTTTTTTACTTTTTACCCTAAGGCAGGTATTCATAATCAACACAGATATCTATATAAAAAAGCAATATGTCACCACATGCGTTTATGTTAGACTTGCGTATGAGTATTCATCATAAACGGCATCATCAATTTTCCGACAACTATGTAGGAATGTCCCGCTGTTGCTTCCCCTCGCTCCCCTGGTGTTTAATAGAGGAAGTCAAGAGCAGCCCCTCCTCCCTCGGTTTCCTCTGCTGTGATGACTGATCGTGTGTGTGTGTGTGTGTGTGTGTGTGTGTGTGTCTTTTTCAGGGTAACTGTCCCAAAGTGAGCTCAATAAATGACCGCAATGACTGGAAGACAGTGAGGAAAGCCTTGAGCGTCATTGGCTTTACTGATGATGAAGTGGAGGTATGACTGACCAACTGGCCAATCACAACACACATTGTGAAGAATGAGTCAATGTTTTCCTCCAAGAAACAGAAAGACTCTCTTTATATTTGCAAACAGTGCTTATTTTTTAAATGTGTTGTCTGAAATTGCACTTTATAAGCACTGCAGGTCATTTTGACTATTACAAGTTTGCTAAACTTTATTTTTTAATATGCAAATGATGAAATAGTTCATTAAATAAACTTATCTTGTGTTTGTTTGTTGTTGTTGTTTTTATTTAATTCATTACACATGATTTTTTTATTGTTTTTGGTATGAAAATAGCCTTTGTTGCTGGCAAATTAAAATAGGGAATGATCCATGTGATGATGGTTTGATCAAATTTGACCTAATTTCTTACATTTCTTGCACAAAACTCAGAATTATTTTCGTTTATTTGACACAGGATCAAAGTCAAATGATGCTACTGTGTGGATTTTAGGAAGAAAGGAGAATAAATACTCATTTTGAGATAAATGAACCCTCAAAAACTATTGTAATTGAAAAGCTATGAACTGATAAATTGAAAGTTCATGTAAAAAGTCAAATTGAAATTGATGAAAGTAAAATTGAACACATAATTACACATATTTTGGAAGGTTTCATGACAAAAAAAACCTTCATAATCACCCAAAAATCTCTAAATTGACGTAAAACTGCATAAAAAAACAATCTCGTGCATTTAATTTGTGATTTTACCTCTCATTTGCACCCCTCTCTCTTTCTCTCCACAGGAGCTTTTGAACATTATTGCCAGTGTGCTACACTTGGGGAATGTCCAGTATGGAGGAGAGGACAGCGGCAGTGCCTACATCACTACAGACACACAGATTAAATACTTAGCCAGGGTAACAGGACGGCTTATTTATATCACTGGGCCACAGCCACATGTGCATGACTTCTGTGCTTATTTAAAACCTCCTACCATCTGTCTTTTTTCTGAAAATACATGCTTTTTTTGACACTTTTCTGTTTGTTTGTGATATTGCAGTTGTTAGGTGTGGATGGCACCGTTCTTAAAGAGGCTCTAACACATAAAAAGATCATTGCCAAAGGAGAAGAGGTATGCTTGCGATGTTTACAGTGAAAATGTTAAGCCGAAATATCTTTAAAGTAGGTTAAAATGAAATTGGGGTCCTTGAAGGATCCATAACATGTTAAAAAAGATTTATATACACATAGATTTGCATTACATTATTCATATGAGTACACTACCTGACAAAAGTCTTGTCGCCTATCCAAGTTTTAGGAATAACAAATAATAACTTGACTTCTAGTTGATCATTTGGTATCAGAAGTGCCTTATATAAAGGCGAAGGCCTCTAGATTACGCTTATTTTACCTAAATAAAATATGATCATGCCTTGATTTTTAGAGATTTAATTAGGACAGTAAGGTCTGACTTTGCTGAGGCAAAATTCTTGTCACTTAACAGAAATAATGTACAGTATAGAATATAAAGTCATGGTGCAGTGGAAAAAGAATTAATATTGTGTATGACTCCCATGAGCTTGACTGACTGCATCCATACATCTCTGCAATGACTCAAATAACTTATTAAAAAAATCATCTGGAATGGCAAAGAAAGCATTTTGCAGGACTCCCAGAGTTCATCAAGACTGTTTGGATTCTTCTTCAATGCCTCCTTCTTCATCTTACCCCAGACATGCTCAATAATGTTCATACCAGGTGACTGGGCTGGCCAATCCTGGAGCACCTTGACCTACTTTGCTTTCAGGAACTTTGATGTGGAGGCTGAAGTATGAGAAGGAGCGCTATCCTGCTGAAGAACTTGGCCTCTCCTGTAGTTGGCCACTCTCCAGATCTCCTGCACGCCCCCATACTGAATGAAACCCCAAACCATGATTTTTTCTTCACCAAACTTCACTGATTTCTGTGAGAATCTTGGATCCATTGGGAAGCTGTTGAACAGATGATTCATCTGAAAAACCTTCTGCCACTTTTCCAAATGATCAACTAGAAGTCAAGTTATTATTTGTTGCTCTTAGAAAACAGAATATAATTTTGAGGTGAGCAACATTGGGGAAACCAATATTTTTTTGCTTCAAAATGTGTTAATTATTTGTATGAAACATGTTAAATGACATACATTTAAATAGAATAATAAATTGAAAGTAGTGTTTTTATTATAATAAATTAGAAAAAAAATGATAACAATATAATATGGACAGTTGACATGTAAACATTTGTGTTTACAACAACTTATAATTGTAATAAAGGAGTTTTAAAAAAGTATCAAATATAATAAAATATATAAATTAAAAAGAAAGTTTTTTTGTGTACTGTTGCCCAGTAGGGCAGTAAAATATATTATGTGTGTACAATGTAAAAACTGACCTGAATATTTCCCATAATCCCACTGTGTGTGTTTGTGTTGCAGCTGATGAGTCCTTTAAATCAAGAGCAGGCCGCTTCGGCGCGGGATGCTTTATCTAAAGCCATATACGGGCGGACTTTTTCTTGGCTGGTCAACAAAATTAACGACTCTCTGGCCTTCAAGGTATGAACTCGTTCTGTCGTTAAATTCACAGTCAGCACTATGACAGAGAGGCTAGTTGCAAAATATAAATGTATAGCGCCCTCACATGGAGAATACATGTAAATGACGCACCATGTGATTACTGCAGTTTTCCTATGGCTGTTTTTGGAACACAGTTTGGTCATATCATGTCTGTGTATGTTTAGTCTGAATGTCTTGCTTGCAGCTGTTGAATGTTTCTGTGCTTTTACTGCATTGCAGGATGAGTCATTCAGCAGTAAGAACGCTTCTGTCATTGGCCTGCTGGACATTTATGGTTTTGAGGTCTTTCAGAACAACAGGTAAAGAAAATCAGGGTTGTTATACACTGAGGAAATTGCATTGTGTTGAATTTTTTTCAGATTTTGTTGGCTTTCTTTTTAAATTTTAGTTATGATTAGTTTAGTTTTAATTTTTTTTTATTTTTATTTAGAAATTTTTTTAATGAGCGAAATTGTTTTTTGTTGTATGTTAACAAATAACCCTGGATTATTAACCCTGAACATTTTTCAATTTAATAACGTTATAACATTGGATGTATTCATTTATATTGCTTTAAATATTCCTATATTGATTTAAGCATTTAAAATAATTAAATTCAATTAAACTAAATTCAATTCAAGGTTATTTGTATAGCGCTTTTTACAATTATTATTGTTTCAAAGCAGCTTTATAAAAGGTGCACATTATTGCATTACAATCAAATTATGTTACAATTAAATATAAGTTATTATATACAGATGTCATTAACCTGCAATTTTATAGCATAGGTGATGTCTGTGTGTACATGTTTCATGAAGTGTCTTTGTGTAATAAGTTTTCATTTCTGTTGTCTGTGCTTTGAGATTTATTAGGGTTGTATTGTTGCATTGCGTCAAATAATCACATTCATTATTAAGTAATACAATTACTTTCAGACAAACTCATTTAAATACAACTAATTATTTACATTTTTAGTTATGCAATTCAGTATGCACATAATGTCTAATGAATGTCTGGCTGACAAAAGCAAAGCTGTAGGTAAAAAAAAAAGTTCAATTCAATTTAAATGAAAGAATTAATGCTTAATGTTATAAATGAAAATATTTACAGTTGACATTTTATTTAGTTTTGATTCATTTTGTTGGCCATCAGTTTAATTATTTTATAAATCTATTAATTTTATTTATATTTGTTTATCAATTTGTTTTGTTTAGTTTTAGTTAGTTTAGTATTTAATAAGTTTAATAATAATTTTTTTGTTAAATTATTTCACGTGACAAAAATAACTTTGTTATTATTTAACAAATTAATATATAATAATTAAAATTAATGATCACTATCAGTATTTAATATTAAATTAAGTAGTTTAAATAATAAAATGGCATAAAAATGAATCTATAATACAAGTTAAAATAAATGTTTTAACATTTAGAAATGTAAATATTATTGTAATTATTTTAAATACTATATATAATGTTTTAAATTATATATCTATAACTCAATTCTTCAAACCACTTGCTCTTTGAAGAATTATAACATTTATTTAATAGTACATTTTTATATAATAAAGTTTAATGCATGTCTGTGTGTAAAGTGTATATGTCTGTGCTTGGATTATAATTTAATAATGTTGTATACATTTTCTAAAAATAAAACAAAATTTCAATATTTATTGAATTACTTTTAAATCCGGACAAAATAGTTTGATAATGATATTTTTGTGTGTAATTGGGCAAAATGTTTGTTTGTAATCGTCAAAGATATCTCACCCTGCCTCTCTTTGCCTGTCTGTAAAGTTTTGAGCAGTTTTGCATCAACTATTGTAATGAGAAGCTGCAGCAGCTCTTCATCGAACTGACCTTGAAGTCAGAGCAGGAGGAATACGAAGCCGAGGGAATCACGGTGAGGCTTTCCTGACACACAGATGTCTTTTACACATATATATGACTCACACGTGCAGTGCTGGAATGGGCTCTTACCCACCGGCGCTCGGTGGGTGCATTATGGACAGTGTGTTGTGGGCTTTATTCTGTGCTGTTAGTATGGTAATGCTGACCTCTCACACTGCAGATAAAACATTTTGACGCATGCAGAGTTAAAGAAAGGCCGTTTGTGGCCATGACTCAATGGTGGGCTGGGAATGCTTGGGATTTGCATTGCTTGAATTTTATAGCAAAAGCAACATCACAAATCTTGAATGTTTTCCACTAATTTTGAATGCATTAATGCTCATGTTTTTGTGTTTTTCCAGTGGGAGCCTGTGCAATATTTTAACAACAAGATCATTTGTGATCTTGTGGAGGAAAAGTTTAAAGGAATCATTTCCATCTTGGTGAGAATTCCCTTTATAAACATCCATTAACAACATCTTAGTCTTAGCTTAAACTGAAAAATATTGAACTTTTTTCCCCTGTAGGATGAAGAGTGTCTCCGGCCTGGAGATGCCAGTGACATCACCTTCCTGGAGAAGCTTGAGAACACTGTCGGAGGCCACGCCCACTTCCTGACGTCAGTAGCATTTTGTCATTGTAATATTGTACTTAAAATCCTATATTGAGTATCTAAAAATCAATGATATATTTCAGGCACAAGCTGGCTGATGGAAAAACCCGTAAAGTTATGGGTCGTGAGGAGTTCAGACTGATCCACTACGCAGGAGAAGTCAACTACAATGTGAAGGGTCAGTTATTGAACAGAGGGCAGGGGAAAGTGAAGAGACTGAAAGAGAGTGTGTGCCGCTGAACAACAGCGAGCTCTTATGCCCACAGAGATTTCCCAGGCCGAGCGCTGACTGACGTCATTGTGTATTTTCCAACTTCTAGGCTTCCTGGACAAGAACAATGATCTCCTTTTCAGAAACCTGAAGCAGGTGAGGGAACAAAAAATTATTATAGAAAAATAGACAGCATTTGTGCTGAAATTGCCATGATTAATTGTGTAACTGTGTCTGTATGTTTAGGTCATGTGTATGTCTGAAAACAAAATACTCAATCAGTGTTTTGACAGAGAAGAGCTGTCAGACAAGAAACGACCAGAGACGGTACATGTCTATCTATCTATCCGTCCATTCGTCTATCTATCTATCTATCTATCTATCTATCTATCTATCTATCTATCTATCTATCTATCTATCTATCTATCTATCTATCTATCTATCTATCTATCTGTCTATCTGTCTGTCTGTCTGTCTGTCTGTCTGTCATCTACTGTATCCTTCCATCCATCCGTCTATCATTCTATCTATCGTTCATTTGTTCATTCTGTCTATCGTTCATTCTATTGTTTTTTTCTCTCTATAGTTCTGTGTATCTATCAATAGATTGCGTCTATCAATCATTCTATCTGTTGTTCTCCCTATGTCTGTTCTTTTTCCCATCCATTCATATATCTGTCATTCTCCATCCATCCATCTATCCATTGTTCTATGTACTGTTCCATCAATCATTCCATCCATCTGTCCACCCATCCATCATTGTATGTATTGTTTATCTATCTGTCTTATAATTCCATCCATCCAATGTTCTATCTAACCATCCATCCAACCATTTATCAGTCCACCCACCCATTGTATCTATTGTTCCATTCATTCGATAACATCGATCCATCCATCCGTTATTCTATAATTCCATCCATTATTAGATCATTCCATCCATCCATCCATCCATCCATCCATTTATCAGTCCACCCACCAATTGAATCTATTGTTCCATTCATTCGAGAATATATATCCATCCATCCATCTATAATTCCATCCATTATTAGATCATTCCATCCATCCATCCATCCATTGATCCATTTATCAGTCCACCCACCCATTGTATCTATTGTTTCATTCATTCAAAAATATCTATCCATCCATCCATCCATCCATCCATCCATCTAAAATTCCATCTATTATTACATCATTCCATCCAGATAGAGATGTTCTCTCTATCATTCTATCAATCGTTCATCTATCCATCCATCCATCCATCCATCATTGTGTCAATTTAGCTGTTTATCTGTCTATGTTGTTCTATGTATAACATCTATAAATATTACTGTTAATCATTCCGTTTTCCAGTAGTATCAGTATTGTGAATCAGTGCGAAGTTCATTGTCTCATGTATTCATAAAGCTCAGCATCTTGGCCTGAGTCCGTGGCATTAAGAATCTCTGCCACCCACATTATAAGGAATGCCCTGGCTCTGTGGCTCCCCCCATGACCGAACACAACCCTGAAGTCCCCCATTCCATTGCAGTGCCCACACTGCAGAGCTCGATTGGTTGAGTGTGGGTGGGCTGCTGTTTAGTTGTTTGCTTGCATTGTTGACCACTGGCTTCTCCCACATTGTCACTGCCTGACTGGACTCTCACACTGCCACTCGTGTTCTCTCACTCACTGCCCGTCTCTCTATTTTCTTGTACCTTCGCACCGTTCATTTGCTGCGACCAGGCAGCAACCCAGTTCAAGAACAGCCTGGCGAAGTTGATGGAAATCCTGATGTCTAAGGAACCATCTTACGTGCGCTGCATCAAGCCTAATGATGCCAAGCAAGCAGGTTTGTGATCAATGTTCTCTACTCTTTTTACAGTTTTATTGCTGTCACTTTTTTGCTCTCATTCCTTTTAGGTATTTGCAGTATTATCATGTTATTTAAGACAATATTGTAGTACTTTGATGTAGGGTTGCACCGTTCACCGGTACTATGGTAGTATAGGGATACTATGGTTCCAAAATACAGTGCCGCTGTAGTTTGTTAATGGTAGTATTGTCATTATTGGTCTGTTTACAATAGATAATGTTGCATGTGGAAAAGTCCCTAAAATGCTCACATGTTTGAGAAACATTTTATTTTAATAGTCTGTGGAGTGCTTTAAGGAGCCAAAACAGAATTTGTACCTTTTATGGTAGTCTATTGTACGTTTTCTAATGCTTCAGTTTGAACGCACATCTGAATAGGTTCATTTCTGTTCCTGTAAATATGATTTAGTAGCTACAACAACTGTGACAATCTCTTAAAAAGAAGGACTCAAAGTAAAATTTTGAATTACTTCGGATTGTTACCTGATAAGACTAAAAACTTTTGACCACTTCATACAGCCTAGTTGTGTTGGAAAAATTCTCTTTTATAACAAATTTCATTTGGTATAATTTGTATCTTTATTTTAATGTATTTTTTGTTGGTCGGTTATCTACAAAATAAACAAAAAGAATTAATAAATTTTAGGTGAAGTGACGTGCAAATAATACTTTTACAATAATAAGGGAATCATGTAGGCCTATTATAACTAGCCTTTAAAATGTAGTATTTCTGACAATTTTCTTTATAATTTGAGTTATGAATTACAGTATCGCAATACTACTTGGTATTGTTATACCTCAGCTGGTATAGTGTCGTAAGATGAATTAATGGTATCACGACAACCCTAATTTGATGTAATGCATTGTTCTGAAGTATTGGCATATTTATATATACAGTGTTTATTTGGTTCTCTAAGGTATTACTATGACTGTATGATTTGTTGTCAGGCTTAATCAACCTTTAAAAACAACAGAAGATGAAAAATGTTAATTCAATTAAAATGATTAAATTATTAAATTAGAATACATATTTAAAATATATATAACAACAAATGATATACAGTGCTCAGCATTAATGAGTACTCCCTTTTTGAAAATGAAATGAAATGAATTTTTATCCATTTCTTAGTACATGTAGGTAATATATTTTGGGGGATTTGAACAAAACATTTATTAAACAGATATATTTATTAAAGTTATATTTTAGTCACAAAATATCTTTAAAAATGGAAAGATAGTACATTGAAATTGATGTAAAATATTGCAAAAAATATTACAAACTACAAAATTTTATATATATATTTTTGTTTCTCTAGATTTTTGCTGCTTTTTAAATAAATTTAGATTAAATTAAATATTTTTCCCTAACATATACATTTTTGGGCCATTATGATAAGTGATTTTGTTAGATTAGCTCCAGATTTGGCTTCAGTACTGACTAATCTAATGTATATGCACAAATATAATATTGTAAAGCGTCCTATAGATAATATTCATTTATATGAGTTAAAAAAAAAAAATAAATAAATAAAAAAAATATATATATATTATAAATATATAAATACATAAAAAAAATAATGCAAAATCATTTTATTTTTAAGACCAAAGTTTATTAGTGCCATTTTTTCTTCACAATATGTGGTGCAATGGTTTCATTGTTCACACTGCAGTCATTCGTTCCTTGTCTCTTATTGTCTCTTACTAAATAAGATTCTTTGTTTTGCCATCATCTTTTGTTGATAATTGTTGGTGTCTTTTGTTCGTTATTCAGCTCTTATCCTCAACAGTAGAAAATTGCAATGGATTTACACCTGCATTACATGTATATTCTATATTATTAAACTGAAATACTTCTCTCTACAGGGCGTTTTGATGAAGTCCTCATTAGACACCAAGTAAAATATCTTGGTCTGATGGAAAACCTTCGGGTTAGGAGAGCTGGCTTTGCATACCGGCGTCGCTACGAGACCTTCCTACAGAGGTTGGTATCTACATACTGAAAAAACATCAATCTAGACTAGTTTGGACTAATAAAACATAACTCATAATGACCCACAATCTGCTTTAATGGTCATTCATGCTGTCCTGAAGAAATTAAGCTGATTTAGGCAATTTTATTTCCAACATGCCTCTCACTTAACAGGCATTTATTAGTAAACTATGGTAAATTTGACACTTTCTAATCCTCTTTTAAAAGCTCTGTACTTCCTGTGGACTGCAGTGGTAAATAAGGTCAAAGGGAACTAACAGTGTCAAAAACAATGGTTCCTGTTTCTGCTTCACATGTGGGTATATTAGTGGGTAATGTTGGTGTTTTCCTCTTTCAGGTATAAATCTTTGTGTCCTGACACCTGGCCAAACTGGGACGGCCGTCAAGTGGATGGCGTGTCCACACTTGTCAAGCACCTCGGCTACAAGCCCGAGGAGTACAAACTGGGCAGGTTGGTTACACAGATAAAATATCTCAACCTCTTTAATGCTATTAAAATCTGTGTGTTTCACAAAAAGGCCTGAAGAATTATTGTGTTGTGTTATAAAACAGTTAGGTCTTTTTCAACTAAAACCATAATGTATATGATTATCAACTTGAATGTAAAATGTGTTTAATATATACATATAAATGCATATATTTAAAATTTCTATTATATTTTCAGTATTTATGAGAAATCTTATTGTAACATATCATTGTAGGAAATTTATAATGTATAATTTGGAAATCGGTGACCCCTGATTAATAAAGGGACTAAGCCGAAAAGAAAACAAATGAATGAATAATTTGAAAGTTCCCAATAATAACCACTTTGGAACGAATGGCATTTGTATTAATTCCTTTGAATATATAATCATGATTAATATCATAATTGGCATATTTATGACACCTAAAGGTGCTTTGTACATAACTAAATAGCCTAAACATTTATATGTAACTTTTTAAATGTTTGTATCTCTTAAAAATCTTTCAAAAATTTATTGTTAATCGATCAAGTATTTTTCAGAGTAGTTTGCTAATCAAACTAATTACTCTTTTGTTGGATATTATTTGTTGGGTAGCTAAATAATCCTGGGGTTATTTTGCCAGTAAACAATAGCTGAATGGAACCATTTTATCCACAAAATTAAATTGGTTTATTATCTATTAATACGTTTTCTGCATCTACTCGTCAATGTCAATTTTATTTATATAGCACTATTAAACATAACCAGAGGTTGACCAACGTGCAGCGCAATACACATCACAACAAAGAAAAATATAAAATTATAGCTAAAACTGACAATTTTCATTAATAAAATGCCAAATCAAAGAGGTACGTTTTCAACCTAGATTTAAAAACAATACAGAGGGGCAGAGCATTCCACAACCTAGGACCAGCTACTGCGAAAGCATGGTCACCTCTGCATTTCAGCCTCGACTTAGATATGCATAATCTCTGGTTAGATGACCGAAGAGACAGACCAGGCTGATGCTCAATCAACATGTCTGACAGATAAGAAGGTGCCAGGCCATTTCAAGATTTAAAAGCCATGAAAAGAATTTTAAAAGTGAACAGGCAATCAGTGCAAAGAGCGTAAGACTGGTGTAATGTAGTCATGTTTCTTGGTACCTGTTAAAAGCCTTGCAGCATCATTTTGAACTAATTGTAAATGGGATAAGGTTTTAGTCAGGTTTTGGTCAATAGTCCAATCTAGTGGTTAAAAAAGCATGGATTATTTTTCTAAATGTTTTCTAGATAGAATAGATTTAACTGTTTTTAAGTGTCGAAGCTGAATGAAGCAGGATTTAACCACTGCATTTATTTGTTTGTCAAAGCTCAAGCCATCATCCAGAATAACACCCAGATTTTTTTACCCAGGTCTTCGTAGAAAAACTAGATTTTTCAAGATTAACTACAGGTGCTCTATGAGAGTTTGACGGGCTAAACAGAATTATTTCAGTCTTACTCTCATTAAAATCTAGAAAGTTCAAAGACAACCAGGCTTTCACATCCGACAAGCATAACATAAGAGTCTCTAGCCCACTTGAATTTGGTTTTAAAGGTAGGTAGATTTGGGTGTCGTCCACATGACAGTGAAAAAACAGACCACGTTTTCTAAAAACAGCCCAGAGGAAGCATATATAAGGAGAAAAGAATAGTGGCTAAAATAGATCCCCGGGGAACACCACATGACAAAGGTGTTCCCGCAGATGAATATCAAAACAGGCCTGAATGCTTTACTAGGGTTAATGTGTTAACATTAGTATTATTTCTATAGATTCAAAAATGATGGAGACAACTTTCAATGTTTTTTTTAAAGGACCAAAATCTTCATCCGCTTCCCCAAGACCTTGTTTGCAACTGAAGATGCATTAGAAGTCAGGAAACACAGTCTTGGTATGAGCTGTTTTCATAAATAAAAATCATATCCACTGGGTGGTCTGCCTAATGTTAACCTTCAACAAACTGTCCTTCAGCCACCCAACTTCAGTCATCCTGGAAGGGCTACAGCCAAAAAACCAAATACCAAAAAATGCGGCACTCAGCTATCTGGATCCAAGCCTGGTGGAGAGGAATTCTGGCCCGCAGGGCAGCAAAGCGCAGGAGAGAGGCTGCCGACACCATGCGCAGGTCTGTGTGATACAGGACAGCCATTCCTAAAGGGGACCTATTATGCTCTTTTTTTTTTTTACAAGATGTCCCTGGAGAGTGTATTTGAAGTTTTAGCTCAAAATACCACACAAAGCATTTAAAACTCTTTGAAACTGCTCCTTTTAGACTTTGATTACTTTAAATTCAAATGAGATGGTGCTCCCAGTCCTCTTTTCAAAAGAGGGCAGAGCTACAAACACCTACTGTATGTGTCACCATAGTGGCAGATTTAAAACTCGGATGGCAGATGGCAGATAAAACTAATGGCAGATGGCTGCTTCTCACTCAGGGCTGTCTATGCTAATGACCAAGAGATTATCACTAATGGGAGGGCTTTCCCCCTCTGATGATATGTACAAAGAGAGTATATTAATCAAAGTGTTTCTGCAGACTGTTTTTTTATGAAGTGTGATTATAAAAATAGAATTAATTAATTTTGACCAATAGAAGCTGGCTATATAGATGCTGGCTGTGTTTAACCCCCTTATAAAAGTGATTTTTGTATAATAAGTCCCCTTTACAATCAGTGTTTATTAATGTTTCATTGTTATTTTTACCCACACAGCTCAAATAAAATGCTCACTGATCATTATTAGAAATGTTCATGGCAGTTTTATTAAATCTATTTTCACTGATCGGACTTTAATCATATCGTATCGAAAGCTTGTATATATAATTGAAGTGGAACATCTGAATTGAAACAGAGCCTGATCAGTATAGTCAGTATATTCTCTTATTCTGTCCAGTAAGAGAGCTTATTCTCACTGCAGCTTTTGTTTTTAACACACGTTCGCTATTACAGGTTCATTAAAGGCTTCATCTACCGCCACCAGGCACGATGCCCAGAGAATGAGTACTTCCTGGACTACGTTCGCTACTCGTTCCTAATGAAGTTGCACAGGTGCCTGCCTAAAACAGTTCTGGATAAGAGCTGGCCAACGCCACCTCCAGCATTGGTCGAGGTGAGATCTCAGTCATCAGTCATGCTTCCCTCTAGATCTGAGCTGAGAGATTGAGCCGTCTTTTCTCTCACAGGCTTCAGCGCAGCTCCGCAAACTCTGCATGCAGAACATGGTGTGGAAGTACTGCAAGACCATCAACCCAGAATGGAAGCATCAGGTTTGACATATTATGAGATATTTGATTGATTTATCAAATAAAACTTTTCTTAAAATAATTTAATTTTGCTTTTTCTAATTCATTATTTTATTATTATTATTATTATTATTATTATTATTATTATTATTATTATTATTATTGTTATATTATATAATTTATAATAAATAATAAACTTTCCAATTATAAATTTATCTTGAACCCATAATTTGTTTTAACATTTTGCCTATTATTTAATTTAATTTAATTTAATTTTTTAATTATTTAATTTAATTTAATTTGTTGAGCTTCTGGAATTTTTTTATTTCAAATTTGCAATGTATTTATTATAGTTAATTATTTATATTATTATTATTAATATTCTTTGTCGTCTTCTTCTTCTTATTATTATTATTATTAGTTTGTATATATATTGTGTGATATTTTTATTCACTTGATTGTTGGACCCATTGGAAGTGTCAATTCAGAATGGAGAAACATTTTATTTTATTATTAATTAATAAAAAATAAGTTTTTTTATTATTTACGCAATACCTTCATTATTGGCTCCTGCATATTAAGCTCTAACATGAAATGTAAGCAATCGGTCTCATTTTGCATATTTAAATTGTATTAATTACAAATTATTCATATTTTGTTTTATTCTTTAACTTTTTTATATTTATTCATTCATTCAATTATAGCTATCTAGCTATTGGACATTTAAGTAAACTTAACTTTGTGTTTATTTTGTTATTAATATTGACCAAATTTAGTTTAGTTTATTATTTTTAATTAATTATTCCGACTACTGCTAATTTAGCATTATTATCTGTTGTTTCAGATGGAACAGAAGATGGTCGCGAGTGAAATCTTTAAGGACAAGAAGGACAACTACCCTCAAAGCGTCCCAAAACTTTTCGTGAACACAAGGCTCAGTGAGTTTTCAGTCACTTTTATTAAGCTCAATTTACAGATGCATTGTATATTCTAAATGTACCTTTACATGTTCAAAAGACGGTGAGGACATCAATCCTAAAGTGCTGCAGGCTCTAGGAAACGAGAAGATGAAGGTCAGTTGAATTCTGAACAGACTATTTTGGAAAGCTTTCTTTAATGTGGTTCAAAAAGCCATGATTTTATATAATTGATTGTGATGTATTGCATATTAGCCTACTTCGTTTCTTCAGATGACAAAACAAAAATCCCAAAATGTGAAGCATGTGATCATAGACAGTATGTGAGTCTGCTAAAGTAATCTATCCTTCATCCCTCCTTCCCTGTAGTATGCTGTTCCAGTCACTAAGTATGACCGAAAAGGATATAAAGCACGCAACCGACAGCTCCTGCTCATGTCCGACAGTGCCGTCATTGTGGAGGAAGCCAAACTCAAACAGCGGATCGACTACAACTCACTGAACGGTGAGGAGGAGGAGGGATAGAGCTTAAAGCTAAATAGTTATTTAACCTAAAAACTATGTTTAGGATTTATGTGAACATTTTGCAATGAAAGATTGTTTGCGTCAAACCTTGTGGCACTTGTAGTAATCACTCTTTCAGATTAAAAATTGTTGGGACAAGATGGTGTTTTTTTTTTTTTTATAATAATTTTTTTAGGGTTTTTCCATCTTTATTATGATAGGAAAGTAGAGATTTCAGACAGGAAAGTATTGGGAGTAGAAAGAGGGGAAGGATTGGCAAAGGACCTCGAGCCAGGAATCAAACTCGGGTCGCCATGAGCACGTCGGTGCTATATGTTGGCACACATTACCACTAGGTTATTGGCGCCGACACAAGATGGTGTTTTAATTAGGCAATGTTATTTACTTATGTTTGCAGTAGTCCATTTACTGTTATTTGTGCCTTCATTTAATGTCCAGAAAAGCATGTCTTGTAGAAATTCATATTTTGATTGTAGTCTCCAAAGCTTGTGAAAACAAAAATATATAGCATCTGTTAATTTATATTAGGTTATTTATTAAGAAAAGTATTTGTACTGTAGGCCTATATGACATGGGCCTGTTGGTTAGAACAGTGTGCAGTGGTTTGAATGTGTCAAATTGTGAAAGTAGACTTAAAAAAAAGAATAATAATAATAAATAAACAATATCCTACTTATTATTATAATTAAGTACTTTTTTTTTTCAATTCTTAATAAATGCCCTACTGTAAATTACAACCATTAACGATTTATATATGAGAGTAGAATACGTGTTTGCTTTTGTAAATGGTTTTATGTTTTAGAATAGAATATGGAGTATTCTTAATGATATTTGTAAAGGAAACATTAGCCCTGTATGTACAGTTCACATATATTTCAATTGATATGGAAAACGCGTGCATGTTTTTACCAAAACTAATATTGGATTTTATTTAAATGTGAGTGTGTGTAAAACAATATAATTTGCACAAAAATTATAGGGTTTTTCTCTAAAGAAGTTGTTACTCCACCCCCTTTTAAATGTCATTATAGATGTTTTATGTTAAAACTAACATGGTTCAAATGATGGATCTATGACAAAGCAACTACGGTTTTGGAAAACACTTGTCACTACAATGTTCTTTCCCAAACGTTGCATCATACTATGATAGTTCAGCGGCGAGGTATGCCATGGTTTGGGAAACACTCTACAGGTTAGTTTAACCAGGCAAGTCATTGGACAGCATTGGTTTGTTTTCTAGCCAGTTCGAAAAAAAATATTTCCTAAGGGGGCTAATAATATTGACCTTAGCAGTTAATTTAATATATATATATATACACTTTAAATGTGTGTGTATGTATATATATATATATATATATATATATATATATATATATATATATATATATATATATATATATATATATATATATATATATATTTTTTTTTTTTTTTTTATATATATATATTTTTTTAATTATTATTATTTTTATTCAAGCCAAACAAACAGAAATAAGACTTTCTACAGAAGTAAAATATATAGTAAGAGCAAATACTTAGAAATTGGCATTTTCTTTCAAAGAATTCTCAAGTGATGTTTAACAGAGCAATGACTGCATGTGAGGGTTTGCACTACCAAAGCTGCCCGATTAAACATACTTTCAACTACTTATACTTTCAGTCTACAAACTCAAAAGATTTTAGACTTTATTTACACCTGTGTTTATTTCGGTTTACTTGTGATTAGATTGACAGAATATCATTTGTAAACTGAGCCTAAGATGTTACAACAACACCTGCCAAAGCTCTAGTGTGAAAACAGCAATAGAAAAAAAGTGCTATCCAACCAAAAAGTGACAATGTTCACTTCTGTTTTGTCTGTAGGGATTTCTGTCAGCTCACTGAGCGACGGCATGTTCGTTTTTCATGTTGCATCTGATGACAATAAGCAGAAGGCAAGTCTAAACTTCAGTTATTTGCTATTTATTTTCTTAAAAGAGCTGTTAATATGTGACCTGTTTTGCTGTCTACAGGGTGATGTGGTGCTTCAGAATGAGCATGTCATTGAGACGTTAACCAAAGTGGCTATCTGTGCTGACAAGATCAACAGAATTAACATCAACCAGGGGAGGTGAGTTCAATATCAAAGATTAAGTCAGATTAAAGAGTTAGGGATGCACCATATTTTAGATAGAAACCTTTGATTTTTGGCCTGAAATAGTTTTGAAGGGCTAAAATTTAACAAAACCGAGATTTTTATTTATTTATTTATTTATTTATTTATTTATTTATTTATTTATGTATTTATTTTTGCCAGTGTGACCAGTGTTGCCAGATTGGGCTGTTTTGAATTTGATTGATTGCATGGGTAAAAAATAGCATATGTGATGCGGGTTGACAGAATTTGGGCGGTTTTGAAACGTTAATTTTATATGCAAATTATTTAACAAAACGTAACAGTGCTAGTACTCCATTCGGTCAGTAGTTACCAGTGCATAGCGCACACTGCATGGGCCCACCCACAAGAGGAGGTGAAAGAAAGTTGTATCAAAATATGACTGTCTTTCGTATGCACACGCGTCACGCAGTGCCAGCAGTCAGGGCCGGCTCTTGGCATAGGCAGTATAGGCAAATGCTACGGGCGCCGTACATCCAGGGGGCACCAGAAATGAGGGAAGAAAAAAAAAAGTGTAACTTCACTATTCCTAAAACTATTTGGGATTATGACTTCAGAAAAGAATAAGCTCACATTAATTTAATCGCATAGTGCAAAACCTAAGTATTAATATTATTAATAATAATTATAAAACAGCCTACTCGCCAACGACGCCCCCTCTTCCGAATAACTAGACTTTACCTGCTACACAGTGTTCATCTTTTAAAACAGATCCCGGATGAGCCCCCATTTAAATGTTATGACTAAAGTTTAGCTCTAGGGGTTAAAGAGGTAACATTTTGATGTGACTCAGTTTGTAGAGAGTTGCTTTTGTAACAAAATTCAAACTAAAAACCTCCATGACATAGGCTAAACAAACAAGTAACACGATATCTTTCCGCAAACATATGTTATGTGCAATACATCAACTAAAGAGATAACATTTTGATTTGACCCAGTTTGTATAGAGTAGGTGGCAAAATAGCAAAACGACAACCAAATAATGCAAAAATAAGTGCATTTATTTACAAAAGTGAAAAGAATTCAAACAGCAGAAATAATATGGACAAGTTTAAGTATCTCACAAAAAAAGATTAAATCAACTAATAAAAGAATGCAATATAACAAAAACTCCAAACTGGCTGAAAATGATCCTTTAAACTAACTGATAGAAATATGCTTTGCTTTCTCTGATGAACAGTATAAAGTTCGATGTGGCACAGGGAAAAGAAGGGATCATAGACTTTACAGCTGGCTCAGAGTTGCTGATAGCCAAGGCTAAGAATGGACACCTTTCTGTGGTGAGCAAATACATCTTAATCTATGCTTATCTAAAAATAATTTCAATCAAAATAGTGTGTATAACCACATGTTTGTATTTGTCAGACTGCCCCTCGCCTCAACTCAAGATGATGGACGAATCGTGACCAAGCACTTCCAGATACGCTCCTTAGTTCATCAATCACATGACTATAGGCGGAGCTTCTCTCCACCAATCAGACGCCGGCCAGCCAGCCGCACCAAAGGCCTCTGCTTTCAGTTGTGAAAATCCAGCAAACTTATTTATGTTTTGGGGGATTAATACTGTTATATGAATATATGATTTTATATGTCGAAGCCAAGAAATAACAATATATGTATGTGCATTTTTTTCTGTCTTTATCTAGCTTATTTGGGGGATGTAGATTGATTTGTTTGAGACAGTGACCTCAGCCATGATCACGAGGTAAATCAGGGTTCACAATTAGCTTTGGTCCTATTTATGATTCTTTTTGCTATCCAAACCCACTCAGAACAGTACACATTTGCTTCTGTCACTATGATTTGGGTTATTATTCCTTGGTAACTCAATTAAATGTTCATAGGAAAGGTGTTAATGACTTTTTTGAATAGAAAAGATGACTTTGAGATTCTGTTGAACCTGTTTTACACACTATTTGTGCGACATAATTTCACTCACATGTCTAATAAGTTATTAATATTAGTTGATGTGAGGGATGTAAAATAAGGAGAGCATATGCCAAGTTTAATGAATGTGTTTGTGTGTGATATGTATGAAAAAGCTATGAAAATGATTGGATTTTTTATCCTTTTTCTAGAAAATCAGCCCTATTGTGAGTCGTAATACATTAACTACTTTAAAGGAGCACTCTACTTTTTTGGAAATAGGCTTTTTTGGAAATTTTACAAACCCCCTAGAGCAAAACTCAATTCCTGGAGGGCCACAGCCCTGCACAGTTTAGTTCCAGCCCTGCTTCAACACACTTACCTGTATAGGTTTCAAACAAGACTGAAAGACATAATTAGTTTGATCAGCTGTGTTTCATTAGGGTTGGAACTAAACTGTGCAGGGCTGCGGTCCTCCAGAAATTGAGTTTGACATCCCTGCCCTTGAGTTTTACTTTTTTAGCTTAGCATAAATCATTGAATCGGATTAGACCAGTAGCATCTCGCTCAAAGATTTCAGAAAAGAGTTTAGATCATTTTCCTATTTAAAGCTAAACTCTACTGTAGTTACAGTTATTAAGACCAACGTAAATTGAAAAGTTGCTATGAATTTTTTTGAATGAGATGCTAATGGTCTAATCTGATTCAATGATTTATGCTAAGCTAAGCTAAAGGTGATCCTGCCAGACCCAGAGATAGGCTAAATGGATTACAAAATGGTAAATCTCAACTGTTTAACTCTTTGGGAGGTGGAGAGTTTCTTTAGCTTGAAAATTGAGGTCAGTATAAAAATCTATTTTAAAATTGAGCCTTGTAATGTTAGGATTGGATTTAGAGAGTATCTTTGATAAGAAAAGAAATGGTATGAAATACAGTGATGGCCAATTGATTCTTAAATCATTCAGGCTTTGTGCTCCAAATACTTTGGACGCAATATTCTCTCTTATTAATGCCATTTCCCCAAGTTAGCATTGCTCTAAGCTCACCACGAAGCTTCTATCAGTGGTTAGCATTAATAGTATTGAAGTTGTACATTAACTATTGTGATTCATAATTCATTACCTACTTTAAAGGAGCACTTCTATTTTGGAAACAGGCTCATTTTACAAGCCCTCTAAAGTTAAACAGTTGAGTTTTACTATTTTTGATTTTGTTTAAAGGAGCACTTTTAGCTTAGCTTAGCATAAATCATTGAATCGGATTAGACCAGTAGCATCTCGCTCAAATATTTTTAAAAAGAGATAATATTTTTTTATTAATTCAATGTAAATCCTTCTGTAGTTACATCGTGTATAAGACCAATGTAAATTGAAAAGTTGCTATGAATTTTTTTGAGCCAGATGCTAATGGTCTAATCTGATTCAATGATTTATGCTAAGCTAAGCTAAAGGTGATCCTGCCAGACCCAGAGATAGGCTGAATGGATAACAAAATGGTCAAACTCAACAGTTTAACTTTAGGGGACTTGTAAAATGCTTCAAAAAAGTGGAGAGTTCCTTTAATTTGAAAATTGAGGTCAGTAAAAAAAATTAAATCTCAAAACTGTGCCTCATAATGTTAGGAATGGATTTAGAGAGTATCTTTGATAAGAAAAGAAATGGGATGAAATACAGTGATGGCCAATTGATTCTTAAATCATTCAGGATTTGTGCTCCAAATACACTGGACACAATAATCTCTCTTATTAATGCCTTTTCTCCATGTTAGCATTGCTCTAAATTCACCATAAAGCTTGTGTCAGTTGTTAGCCTTAATAGTATGGAAGTTGTACGTTATCTACAGACAATATGTAATTTGGCTTTATTTTTCTGAGGCAGGTTTGTGCATATGTAGATAAAAGGTAACAAAGCACTACTAAATGCTCAAAACCAAATGTAATATGTCATTTTTGAAACCAAAAGTGAACTGTGTCATTTCAGGCACCTAAAGCTGTTGCTAGCACAGTTATTTGATTTGGCCATTGAGCATGTGCCTATCATCACCAGTGTCATAGTTGAGGATGCTAAAGAAAAGAAAAACACTGTAAGAAAGACACACGGTTGAATAAGGTTAAGTGCCGCATGTATTTAGAGCAAATATCTATTTTTGACATTTATTAAAACAAAGAAATACAATACTACTCATATAAGCTCTTGGCCCGTTAATTGAGATGTAATTCACAGTTTGTGAGTTTTGTTTTATACTTTTTGTGTAAAAAAAAACCTGGAAAAATATATATGACATTTTGAAGCAGACTGACAATGTATCTGAGCATATTAAAGCTGATTAAAAGCAGAGAGTCTGGTTTATGTATAATTTCATTTGATAATGACCATAATTATTATTTGGAACGGAGAGAGTTTAGATCATTTTCCTATTTAAAGCTAAACTCTACTGTAGTTACACTTATTAAGACCAACGTAAATTGAAAAGTTGCTATGAATTTTTTGGAATGAGATGCTAATGGTCTAATCTGATTCAATGATTTATGCTAAGCTAAGCTAAAGGTGATCCTGCCAGACCTGGGGATCGGCTGAATGGATTACAAAATGGTAAATCTCAACTGAGTAACTTTTTTTAAAAGTGGAGAGTTTCTTTAGTTTGAAAATTGAGGTCAGTAAAAAAAATTCAATCTCAAAATTGAGCCTCCTAATGTTAGGAATGGATTTAGAGAGAGTCTATGAGAAGATAAGAAATAGGATGAAATACAGTGATGGCCAATTGATACTTAAATCATTCAGGCTTTGTGCTAATACTTTGGACACAATAATCTCTGCATCTCTGTATGTATAATTTTCATTTGATAATGACAATAATTATTATTTGCAAAGGAGAACATGAATTGTCGTGTTTTGAAATTCACCACGTGAAATGTTTTCAAAGTATTTTGAACTGCACACAATAATTAATTACTAAGTAATGATTCATTTGTTTTAATATTTTAATTTTTAAAAATATAAACTTTATTAGAATACAGTAGGAAATAGGAATGAAACTGTTAAACTCTTAAAACTAAAGGTTCTTTATTGGCATTAATAGTTCTGTGAACATTTACATTCTAAGAACCATAAAACATTACAGTGGAAATACGTTCTTTGTTTATTTGGTAACACTTTCTTTAACAGGGTGTCTGTGGGGTTTTAAAAAAGTCTTTAAATGTCTTAAATTTCCCAAACTAAATTTGAGGCCATAAAAAGTTTTTAATTTACTGACATTTTGACTTGTATGTCTTAAATAATTGTAAATAGGTTTTAATTTTCCTTTGTCCATAAAAAGCTACCCAATCGGGCCAACATGCATCCAATCACCAACAATCCATCTCAATAGAACTTTGAACAAAACTCTATTTAAAGCTCTATTTACCAATATGGTTTAATTATCATCAATAATGTTTGTTTAAAAGTTCCCTGTGTATTTATAGTCGGGGTATAGTAAGAACACTGACCTGGATAGACTGTTGAGCGTACATTTAGTTTATTATAGATTTTATAGGTTTGTATGTGAAATGGGTTTACATGGGTGGCACGGTGGCGCAGTGGGCAGCACAATCGCCTCACAGCAAGAAGGTCGCTGGTTCGAACCCCGGCTGGGTCAGTTGGCATTTCTGTGTGGAGTTTGCATGTTCTCCCTGTGTTTGCATGGGTTTCCTCCAGGTGCTCCGGTTTTCCCACACAGTCCAAAGACGTGCTATAGGTGAATTGATTAAGCTAAATTGGCCGTAGTGTTTGAGTGTGAATGTAAGAGTTTATGGGTGTTTCCCAGTGGAGTATGGGTATGTATGGGTGTATGGGAAGGGCATCCATGGCGTGCAGAATAAGTTGGCGGTTCATTCCGCTGTGGCGACCACTGATTAATAAAGGGACTAAGCCGAAAAGAAAATGAATGAATGAATAAATGTGTATGTATACAACTAGGGTTTGCTTGTTTTGACAATTTATTTAAAACTTGTGGCTAAGAAATAACTTATTATGATATAATTTTTAAGAGTCCTGTATAAGTCTGAAACATGTACAGCATAGAAGGAACGTTTCACTGTTCAGGGGGGCTCCCAATTTTGAAAAGTCATGATGTTGTTAAAACCTTAAGGGTTATAGACACATTTTACAACATATGAGAGAACATTTATAAAAGAGCTGGAGAGCATTTTGAGGGATGTAAACAGTAAAAATGGTCCCAACATATTTCCTGATTTATATTTTTAATTTCTATAGCTTCCAAGAATCCAAAAAAATCGCTGTTTTAACATTGTTATGATTGAATTGCCTCTTGTTACAGTTATGGAATAGTTTGATAGGAAATGTTCATGGTCCAATGACATGACCACACTGAAATGGTCTACACGATTGAGGCTTATTGGGATTGGACGGGTCCCTTGCCACCTTAAAGTTGAACCGTTTATTTACATACTGTAGTTCTTCACAGTTCACACTAAGAACACATGTTTTAATAAACTATTCACTAAAATGGTCTTTGGTTAACTAAAACAAATAAATAAAAAACAAAACCTAATATTAATTTCTCATATGGCAGAGCAAACTCCTTTATAGAACCTTTAAGTGTATTGTAAATTCGAGTCAGTGATCAGAAACCAGCCACATATTATAAAGGAGACGATTCGGAGAAGAGCACGAGTGTTTCTGGCCGTAGGCGGAGATCCTTCAACTTCTTGTATTTTGTTATTGCTCAATAAATCAGGTGACTTGAGGGGGAAAATGACAGAGCATGTCCATCATATGGACGCCTCAAATGTTGTCGTTTTACTACAGCGATAAAAGTATGTGTATTACAGTAGTAGCTTTCGTGTAGTGTAATCGATATATTTCTCCTATGCGTTTCACATCATATGAATAGCTTGAATACGGCTATTATCCGCAAAGGATAGTTTCACTTTAAGACGCAGTTGAATCAATGAGATTCTACGGAAGTGGGGGAAGCGTGTGATACTGTAAGATTGTTTATTGGCGTATTTAGCCGTTTCTTTGTTTTGGTTTTGGAGCTGTTAACATACCTATTTGGATGTACACCAGTTATACAGTAAGCCGAATTTTATTGAGAGATATTTAGAGGAATGTCTGTTGGGTTACTTTCTGGGCGTCAAGCTGTTCTTTTGTTTTCCCTGTCAGAGTTTGTTCAGTAATGTTAAGTACATTTTAAATAACACATTAAGTGTTTTATTGGTATGACAGTAAATATATTTTAGACAGATTCATCGTAAGTTAAGAAACAATGACACAACATTCATTACCTTTTTGTCGATTTACCATCCCATACCGACGTAAACGAGAAACGCTGTGTTATTGTGCTGTTGTTATGGTTATACTTTGACAAACACGACTTGTTCAACAGATATGTATCATTGCTGAAAGGTTATTTGAATACGCTGATAGAATAATTAATTGTGTACAAAACTAATATTAACATAAAATTAAAATTAATTATCATTTTAAAATAACTTTACAAGTTAGATTTGACTTCATTTTGGAGTCAGGGGGTCCAGGCCATAATAAAGGGGCCCCAAAATCCCCCATAGCCAGTAACATTTTAAAGTGATGGCTGCTAGAGCCTGTTGCACTGAGATTCAACAGCGTCGCGTGGAGCTGGTGGAGAACTACAGCATACACTTGACACGTCTTCTGGACGTGTTGTTTAATGTGGGGGCATTGACCGAAGAGGACCTCAGTCTCATAAGGGGCTCGTCTGTTAGAGGCGAGCGGGACTGTATGAGAGTTCTGCTGGATGTGCTGATTGGCAGAGGAGAAGAATCATGCAGGGCGTTTCTCTACATACTACCAAGTGTTCAAGATGAGACCTTACAAATAGGGCAGATCAGCAGACAAGAACATCTCAAAAAGCACAAGGAAATCTTATCAAGGGAGCACAGCCTGGTGGACTACCTCAGCATCAGGAGACACACTTTAGGGCAGGATGAGGCCGGGCGCTTGACTGATATCACCTTCTCAAGACAGGCTGGTTATGCATCATCTTCTCAATGCCGACATGAATCAACCGGAGTTGGAGACGCGTTCAGGACATGTGCAGATGAGATCTGCGTTTTCAGGGATGTTTACGGAAGTCTGCTGTCCAGTCAATCAAGTGGTGTGAACATGTTGTCAGGAGTTGCTGGAAGTGGAAAAACCACGGTTGTAAGACGCTTGGTGCGAGAGTGGGCTGCAGAAACCACTTCACCCAAAATTGTCTTACCTTTGTCCTTTCGTGAGTTAAACCTCATAACTCAAGAGCAGAGTTTGCAGGACCTGCTCTCGGATCACTACATCCACCTGAAACCTTTTCTGCATGACTTTCTCAACTCAAAACCAACCCAGTTTTTACTCATCCTAGATGGTCTGGATGAGTTCTGCTACCCTCTTAATTTCGAGCACACTCCCAAATGCTCAGATCCGGAGCGGGTGATGCCTATACAATCCATTGTGGTCAATTTAATCAAGGGAAATCTGCTTCCAGGCATGTCCGTTTTCCTCACCTCAAGGCCTCATGCGGTCTCCAAAGTTCCTCCGGTGCTGGTCAGCCAGTATTACAGCCTGTTAGGTTTCTCTGTAGTTCAGCAGAAGCAGTACTTTGAGAAGAACTGCAGTTCTCCGGAGGCTGCTGCTGCAGTTTGGGCCTCAGTGTCCTCCCATAAACCTCTTCTCCTCATGTGCCACATTCCCGCATTCTGTTGGATTGTGTCCACTGCCTTGCATGATGGTGGCTCCTGCCTTTATCCTGATCCTGTAAATGCCAAGTCAGGAGATCAAGAAGGCCTTGATAAAGCTGACCTACAGGTACCTTCTGAAGTGAGCTCCAAACCTGTCACAATCACTGAGATCTACTGCTGCTTTGTTAAATCCATCATGCTGTTCCATGCCCAAGGGCGAAGCGAGGGCTCCCATCACACCAGGCTTCAGCATGCTTCTCATGTCCTGGCTGAAATGCAGCCAGTACTCAAAAGTCTAGGGGCGATGGCCTTCAAAGGCCTCCTGGAGAGACGATTCATCTTTGAAAGCTCCGATATAAACTCTTTTAATCTGGATAGCACCAAACTCTCACAGGTGTTCCTCTTTGAGATCCTTAAAGAGGATAGAGCATCCCTCACCTTAGAAAAGGGCTTTCATTTCCTCCACACCAGTGTGCAGGAGTTTCTGGCTGCCTTGTACTATGTTCTACAGTCACTCTCAGGGTCTGATGCATTTTCAGGCCTCAAACCAAGAACAGGCCGATATCTTCAGTCTGCGCTTAAACAAATGGGATCAGCTGTCAACAAATTCAGCAGGCCGCGGCGTCTCTTCTGCAGACGTATTAAGAAGGCACTTCGCTGTGGGGAACAACATCAGTCTGGACACATGGATCTTTTCTGCAGGTACCTTTTAAAAAGACACTTATAATAAAATTAATTAATTTTTATATTGACACTTTTTCCTTTTGTTTTCTTTTAAAGGGATAGTTCAGCCAAAAATGAAAGTTTATTTACTATTTAAGGCTGATTAAAACTTATGTGTCAAGCGTACATGGATGCTCCGGCACAGCCTTCGTGCGGTCGCACAGCCCTTGCTGTGTTTGACGCCAACGCTGATGCACACCTCTTAAAAATATGTAACTACATGTCGCAATGATGCATAGCACAAGCTCTGTGATTGGCCAGCTTGGTAACTGTGACGAGTGTAGGCAGTGCTGAGAGTCACAAGCCCGATGGAGCGAGTGTTTACAAGAGTCGACTCTTGTGAAGGAGCTCCATATGGAAACTTTTGTTTTGTGTTTACCTTATGATTAAACTTGTTGCATGTCCGATGGTTCCAGCTTCAAAATAAGCGAGTTTAGCTACATCTACATTAAGGTAGTGTTCAGAAAACATAAATCACCGGCGAAGAAACTCAACACAGAGGAACATAAACACCTACTGCCAGCTTCTCCTGAAGTGTTATTGCAGAGCAACACAAACAGCACGCAGAACTATAAATGCACAACTAATGCGCAAGCCATGCGCCATGGGTCATGGTGATCACTCAATGCAGAAGTATAAATTAGCCTTAACTCACCCTCAAGTGGTTCCAGGTGAGTCCCCCCTGAGAATTGGGTTAGCCTAAAGGACCCCGAGTGATCCTATTGTTTTACTTGAGTTGTAATAGATAAAGTTTGTACTGCCTAATTATAAAGTACAGTATATGAAATCATGTTCATAATTTATATAATGTAAAAAGCGCGACTATTTCATTTCACCATTAAAATGCCATGTACAAGCGTTATATTGACCCTTTCGTATACTTATGTATAATTAAAGGCATGCATGAGTTATGAAAATGAGCATTTAACGTTATCTTTTATACTGCTTAGTTAGTCCAGTTAGCTTATGTGCTAGCATAATCATACCCCTACCGTTAGTCTCCTGGCTACAATAAGATAATGCAGCTCTGAATAACCACACAACAAGGTATCGCAAGCAGACTTGATTGCAGGGGGGACTCAATTTCCCACCACACAGGTGTCGTAAATTTAGTTCCAATCCCAATCAGACACGTCTGGGCTAGCTAATCAAGCTCTTACTAGGCTTTCTAGAAACATCCTTACAGGTGTGTTAAGACAAGTTGGAGCTAAAATCTGCAGGACACCAGTACTGCAGCACCAAGTTTGAACACCCCTGCTTTAATATAATACATTTGGCCAACTTTTTGAAATATTCAGCTTGATTTTGACGACTGCATTTCACTAAGCTCTTATTTTTCTTCTGCAGATTTGTTTGTGGCCTGCTGGTTCCCAGGACACGTCGGATTCTAAATGGATTTTTCCCTGATGAGCCCAAAATGCATCTGCTCCGTTGCGAGCCCTCTCCAGACCTGACTCCTCCTTTCCTGCTCCATCTGTTACACTCTCAGCTCCAGAGCTCCACCCTGTGCCCGGAGAGGCAGGTCAATGTTTGTCATTGTCTGTACGAGGCCCAGGACCCAGGTCTGTCACAGCGCCTACAGGGTTGGATGAAAGTTCTTTCACAGCAGGCCTCAGATCAGTCTAGTTCAGTAAATAGGGACTGGAGTGAGCTGGCTTTCCTCTTACAGCTCAGCCCAGACCTGCAGGTTTTACATTTGGACGCTCAAGGACTTGATGCTGATGGAATACGCAGACTCTTACCAGTCCTTCCTCTTTTTTCAACACTGAGGTAGATACCGTAGGCGTAGTGTTTTTAGGCAGACACAATGCACCTGTTGTTAAATATTATGTTTTGGGTTTTGTAATATTTTGTGCATGTTTTTTTGCCTAAAGTTTAGGTCAGAATCCTCTTGGTTCAGAGGGAGCAGCTGTGTTGTCCCTAGTTCTGAGAAGCCCAGACTGTTGTATTGAGAGGCTGTGGTAAGTGCGGGAGGGGGGGGGGGGGGTCAATTAAATATTGAAAAAAGTTTATAAAAATGGTTAATTAAAGAGTTAGTTCACCCAAAACTGAAAATTCTGTCATTATTTACTCACCCTTTACTTATTCCAAATCTGTTTGACTTTAGAACACAAAAGAGGATATTTGGATGAACCTGAAACTATTGTCTTTAATAGTATTTGTTTTTCCTACTATGGAAATAGCTTTCTTCAAAATAACTTCTTTGGTGTTCAGCAGAAGAAAGAAACGCATAAAAGTTTGAAACGACTTGAGGGAGAGTAAATAGTGAGTAACTTTTCATTTTTGGGTAAACTATCCCTTTAAAATACACACACTGACTGGCCACTTCCTAGTACCCACTTCAGAACTGTTGGAAATTTTGGCTAATACTTGACAGTTGTTGTAGATTTGTCCACTGCACATCCATGATGCAAGTCTCCCATTTTACTACATTCCAAACATACTCTATTGAATTGGTTTCTGATGAACATGGAGGCCATTTGAAGACACCAGTAAACTTACTGTCATGTTTACTTACTGCCATGTCTACATGGAGACGCATTTAACTGCATATGCAAAATTATGTATCTTATAGGCTTTTCATCCAGACTGATCCAGAATTTTGTGAGTGATACTGTTATTTTAGGCACTTCATCCAGACAGATCCAGAATTTTGTGAGTGATACTGTTATTTTTAGGCATTTCATTCAGACTGATCCAGAATTATGTGAGTGATACTGTTATTTTAGGCATTTCATTCAGACTGATCCAGAATTATGTGAGTGATACTGTTATTTTTAGGCATTTCATCCAGACTGATCCAGTATTTTGTGAGTGATACGGTTATTTTTAGGCATTTCATCCAGACTGATCCAGTATTTTGTGAGTGATACTGTTATTTTTAGGCATTTCATTCAGACAGATCCAGAATTTTGTGAGTGATACGGTTATTTTTAGGCATTTCATCCAGACTGATCCAGTATTTTGTGAGTGATACTGTTATTTTTAGGCATTTCATCCAGACTGATCCAGTATTTTGTGAGTGATACTGTTATTTTTAGGCATTTCATTCAGACTGATCCAGAATTATGTGAGTGATACTGTTATTTTTAGGCATTTCATCCAGACTGATCCAGAATTTTGTGAGTGATACTGTTATTTTTAGGCATTTCATTCAGACTGATCCAGAATTATGTGAGTGATACTGTTATTTTTAGGCATTTCATCCAGACTGATCCAGTATTTTGTGAGTGATACAGTTATTTTTAGGCATTTTATTCAGACAGATCCAGAATTTTGTGAGTGATACAGTTATTTTTAGGCATTTTATTCAGACAGATCCAGAATTTTGTGAGTGATACAGTTATTTTTAGGCATTTTATTCAGACAGATCCAGAATTTTGTGAGTGATACAGTTATTTTTAGGCATTTTATTCAGACAGATCCAGAATTATGTGAGTGATACTGTTATTTTTAGGCATTTCATTCAGACTGATCCAGAATTTTGTGAGTGATACTGTTATTTTTAGGCATTTCATTCAGACTGATCCAGAATTTTGTGAGTGATACTGTTATTTTTAGGCATTTCATTCAGACTGATCCAGAATTATGTGAGTGATACTGTTATTTTTAGGCATTTCATCCAGACTGATCCAGTATTTTGTGAGTGATACAGTTATTTTTAGGCATTTTATTCAGACAGATCCAGAATTTTGTGAGTGATACAGTTATTTTTAGGCATTTTATTCAGACAGATCCAGAATTTTGTGAGTGATACAGTTATTTTTAGGCATTTTATTCAGACAGATCCAGAATTTTGTGAGTGATACAGTTATTTTTAGGCATTTCATTCAGACTGATCCAGAATTATGTGAGTGATACTGTTATTTTTAGGCATTTCATTCAGACTGATCCAGAATTATGTGAGTGATACTGTTATTTTTAGGCATTTTATTTAGACAGATCCAGAATTTTGTGAGTGATACAGTTATTTTTAGGCATTTCATTCAGACTGATCCAGAATTATGTGAGTGATACTGTTATTTTTAGGCATTTCATTCAGACTGATCCAGAATTATGTGAGTGATACGGTTATTTTTAGGCATTTCATTCAGACAGATCCAGAATTTTGTGAATGATACGGTTATTTTTAGGCATTTCATCCAGACAGATCCAGAATTTTGTGAGTGATACTGTTATTTTTAGGCATTTCATTCAGACTGATCCAGAATTATGTGAGTGATACGGTTATTTTTAGGCATTTCATTCAGACAGATCCAGAATTTTGTGAATGATACGGTTATTTTTAGGCATTTCATCCAGACTGATCCAGAATTTTATGAGCGATACTGTTATTTTTAGAAAAACAGTTCCCAAATTGTATAATTCTGTAAACAACACCCTTGTGTTTTCCTGTGTAGAGCCAATCCAAATATTTTGTGCATTCATTATGTCATCAGGCCACATCTGGACTCTAGTCAAACACAACTACACCTATGTTTTAAATGCATGCTCCAAGTCTTAATTTTTTGTGTATCCCTGTGATAGAATTACTGTGCCACATACGCCGATCTGATTTGACCAAGTAGGACATGTTCCTGAATTAACATCTATGTTGATCCTGGAACGACATTCCAACAATTATGCATTTCTACATGAGTGTTATCCATCTATTATTCTCCTCTGATTTTGGGAATAATTTACAGTTATGGTTGGGTTTAGGGGTAGGGAACAGGTATGGATTACGTTTTCGAACAAAAATGATGTTCCAGGATCATCAAAGATGTTAATCCAGGATGGCATCATACTTGGCAAAAGTCATGATGTGTGTGCCACATACTTGTCTAGCATGTACACACTGTTGTTTGTAGTCAGTTTCATGTATGTGCAGATTTAGTTTGAGACGACTCCTACAAAATTTAGGGGAAAAATAGGGATCTGGCTTGATTTGGATGTGGCCTGGGATGATTTGAGCTTTGTTACATGCCCTGTCAGAATAATCGTCACAAAATGGATTTACGGTGTTCAAAAAGGGATGAACATGGTCAATAATAATGACCTGGGTCGCCTTTATGAACATGGCGGATGCACAAAAACAGGGTGGAAAAGTGCATTTGCCACTTCCCACGCAAAAGTTGATAGGAGAATGTGCACAGCTGTATTTTAAATATTATTATTATATTAAATAAGGAAGGTTTCTACACAAGGTTAATAAATGAGACAACTGATCCATTACTAAAATCTAGGATGGTTCCATGCTTTTATGTTGTTCACTCCAATTTCTGGCCCTGCTATCTGAAAATTGCAGAAGAAATTGAGACTCATTGGATGTGATTTGTGTTCAAAGATATTGACCCTGATTGTAATGAGTGGCTATTTGAGATAATGTTGCTTTTTATCAGCTGAAGCAGTCTGACCACAGAATCTAAAGCACTGATATACTGCCATGTGATTGGCTAGTTAGATATTCAGACATAGGTATACCTAATAAAGTGGCCAGTGAGTCTTTGTGTAATTTATAATGAAATAAACAATAATATTCATGTTCAATATAGGGTGGTTGCGACAGGGCTTGGTTGCGAAGGCCTGAGGATCCTTGCAGAGGCTCTGAAAGAAAATCGTACCGTGACTGACCTCAGGTGAACACCGAAAAATGTTCAGTTACAAATACTTAGCGTTTTTCTCACTTAACGTTCGTAATATCATTCATTAGAATGGCCATCAATAAAATTGGAGATGCTGGAGCGGGTTATCTTGCAGACTTACTGAGGACAAACCGCACGCTGACAGATATCAGGTGACCAAGACTAACCTCTGTATTGAAATTTCACAATAAATCAATGGCTTATCTTCAGCGTTCAATATGTCCGATTATTCTGCTTCCTGCAGACTTCGTGACAATCTAGTAACAGATAAAGGAGCCGAAATTCTCATGTCTGCGCTCAAAGAGAACACTACCTTAAAGTATCTGTGGTAAGAATCATCTAGAGTTGATTTATTTCAGTTTATTTCTCTAACACATGTGCCATAGATTTTCTTTATTCACCGCAGGCTGTTTGACAACAAGTTTACAAAAGATGGCGTCAGGAAACTGAAAGAATTTGCAAAGACCAGACCCAACCTGGACATTAAAGTGTGCATCTGACGCTTATCCAACAAACTGAAATATCTCTAAAAGGAAAGTCTCAAATGGTTTATCAAAATTTCCTTCAGTAATAATATTTTGCTCTGATATGTTATTTTTAACACACTGTTTCTTCCTTGTATATGTTCATATGCCTTTCTGTGACAATTTCTGAATTTCATTGAGATTTTCAGACCCTCTCATCTTATTTTATCATCATCTCTACATCACAATTAGTAATACAGTGAAGTATGAATACCTGGTTTTACTGCACAACATGTCCCATAACTGTAATGTTAACCACAAGTGCTTACACTACACGCAGTCCAGTCAAATGTGTTTTTGGTCAACAGTGGAGCTCAAAATATTTAGACTCCATTTAATTCTTCCAGCTTGCACCCTAAACAATGCTGGGTTCCACACAATTCCTTCATGTTGTCCCAACACAAATTGATTCGGTTAACTTAATTGTTTTTACAAATTTAAGTTGATTGAACATAAAACAATTAAGTTATCCCAAAAAAAAGCTCAAGAATTGTGTTGACAGCTTAACAATATTGTGTTGATTGAATTAACAATAACACATCTTAAAGGGATAGTTCACTCAAAAATGTACATTTACTCGCCCTCAAGTGGTTTCAGACCTTTATCAGTTTCTTTCTTCTGTTGAACACAGCAGAAAATAGTCTGAAGGGATCTGACAACCACTAACTATTGAATTTCATAGTAGTAAAAAAAACAAATACAGGTTTCCAGCTTTCTCCAAAATAACTTCTTTTGTGTTTGATAGAAGAAACAAGTAAATCATAGGTCTCAAACTCGATTCTTGGAGGGCCGTAGCTCTGCACAGTTTATGCTCCAACCCTAATCAAACACAGATGATCCAACTAATCAAGGTGTTCAAGACTACTATGGTGTGAATTAGAGGTGGTTAAAGCTAAACTCCAAGAATTGAGTTTGAGATCACTGAAGTAAATGATAAGTAATGTTGCCAGAATGTTTACTTTTGGGTGAACTATCCCTTAAATATTAAACTATGCCAGATGTAAACAGGGTTTTTAGATTTATAGACAGTTCATTCTCTAGACACTGAATTGTATTCATATTGCGAGAGAACTCTTTTTTATTAGCTGACCTTTTTAGCAAAAACCTCCTAATGTGTATAAAATGATGCTCTCAAAAGACCTAAATAGGTGTCTTACCCTTTAACTTGCACTCTAGGAAAACTAAATTTGGCCATTTTCTTCGGTTAAATTGTGTTCCTGAAACCACTCTAAGCAAATACTGAGCTTTTTTTTCAATGATATCCAATGCACAGGCCTGTTTAAGGGTTAATACACTCAAGTTTATCTTGTACTTTATTATAAATTATTATCTTCTCTTTTTTAGCATCTCAGATTAGTGCCAATGGTTTATTGCTCATTTTTGTGGGTGTTTATATATATATATATATATATGCAGAGCTTAGCGCTCCTGTAAATGCTTCATAAACAGAAGTAAAATGTATGTGTAAAATACACAACGGTATTGCATTTGTTGTTTAGTCAATAATAATATGAAGTGAGTGATTAAACGTGTCAAATTAACATTAGAACTTCATGAACTTTGCTGTTTCTTAACCTCAAGCCAGCTGTCAGATAACTGTTAGAAATGTTGCACGTCTGTCTTCTTTCTAAAAGTTGCACAATATAGGCTCAGGCATTTCATTTCCTCATATCATTGACTGTCACAACATCGTGAAATATGAATTGTGTTGTTATAGAAGCGTTATTATACAATCATTAAAGCAAAATGTACAAACAGATGTTGAATAAACACATTATATGAATCCTCCATATTCTTGTTTGCTTTGATAATGGAGTCTGTGGTTTGTCGTCCCTGCAAAGCTTAAACAGCATTGCTTGATGGATAATTACTTGTATTTATGCATGCTGTCTTGACTGCAAACACTTTCCATACATGCCACATGTTATTTATAATGTGGAACAGAAGTCTCATACATTGCATTAAGTTAGCCTAACTGATCTACAGGTAAATAAATCATCAAAAACTCCTACAGTACACTAAGTGACAAGGGCACTAATAAAATAAAGGTTCTCTATTGGCATCAGTGGTTTCATGTAGAATCTTTGACATCTGTGGAAGCTTTCCATTTCACAAATGGTTTTTATATAGTTGATATCAAATTTATGGTGAATTTAATAATATATGTTACATTAAAACATCCTTCATGCTTCTTTAAAGGGATAATTCCCCAAAAATGTAAGTTTGCTCAATTTACTTAGTTTTACCAAAACTTTGTTTCTTTTCTCTTTTGAACATGCTTAATACTTACAAAGTAGCAAAAGCAAATACTATGCAGGATAATGGCTACAGTTTTATAACTTATATTTAAAATATCTCATTTTTGTCTTCAGAAGAAATTCAAACAGGTTTGTGAAACGTAAAGTCTGAGTAAATTACAACAAACATTACATTTTTAGGTGAACTGTCCCTTTAAGTTTACTCTTAACTGAAAAGTTTTTTGGAGAATCAAAATGGCGTTTTTATGGCTACTCTGCATGTTTTGGAGCCTTTATTTTTAAGATTGTGAACAAAAATTCTCTATTGGTATTAGTGGTTCCATGTAGAACCGTTGACATCTAGGGAAGCTTTCCATTCCACAAATGGTTTTTATATAGTTGATATCAAATTTATGGTGAATTTATTAATATATAAGTTACATTAAAACATCCTTCATGCTTCTTTAAAGGGATAATTCCCCAAAAATGTAGGTTTGCTCAATTTACTCAGCTTTACCAAAAACTTTGTGTTTCTTTTCTCTTTTGAACATGCTTAATACTTAAAATACATCCATAGAAGCAAAAGCAAATACTATGGAGGATAATGGCTACAGTTTTACAACTTATATTTAAAATATCTTATTTTTGTCTTCAGAAGAAAGAAATTCAAACAGGTTTATGAAACGTAAAGTCTGAGTAAATTACAACAAACATTACATTTTGGGCTGAACTGTCCCTTTAAGTTTACTCTTAACTGAAAAGTTTTTTGGAGAATCAAAATGGCGTTTTTATGGCTACTCTGCATGTTTTGGAGCCTTTATTTTTAAGATTGTGAACAAAAATTCTCTATTGGTATCAGTGGTTTCATGTAGAACCGTTGACATCTAGGGAAGCTTTCCATTCCACAAATGGTTTTTATATAGTTGATATCAAATTTATGGTGAATTTAATAATATATAAGTTACATTAAAACATCCTTCATGCTTCTTTAAAGGGATAATTACCCAAAAATGTAAGTTTGCTCAATTTACTCAGCTTTACCAAAACTTTGTTTCTTTTTTCCACTGAACATGTTTAATGCTTAAAATACATCCATAGAAGCAAAAGCAAATACTACCCACATAGCAAAACACCTCTGGCTCACAAAATCAGCTTTTGCCTGGCCCACATGCCGCAGTGAATTACGGTACATGACTGGACCCAGTCTGGCTTCCACACAAGGGCCAAACATAGACCATATCTGGGCCAAGTCTCAGCCAAATTAATAAGCCATAAGTGAGCCTGAACTGGGCTAGATATGTTGGTGTGTCACGACTACAATGAAATTGATAAAGTCATGAATCATTGCGCTTTAGGCATGCTTTGGGTGTGCTTTTTCTTGAAAAAAATGTTTTCTTTATTTGAAAATATTTTAAATGTGGGTCAAGATATGCCAAACTTACATGGCTCACATATCAATTATTATCATCTGGGCCAAATGCTACATTTTACATCTGGCCCAAATATTGTGTGCCGCCTTAAAGACGGTGCCACCATGTTTGGCCCACATGCTGTATGCCAGTGCCGGTGTCCTGACAATTTATCCTACCCATCAAATTATGCTACCAACACTGTATTTGAATGGTTCTGATGTTGGAGTTAGGGTGATATTACAACTTTATATCACACTACTCCACAATAAAATTCACACTGGTAGCAAAATCTGATGGGACCTTATATAATTATAATATATTATATTATATATTAGCATATTGCGTCATCAAAATGTGCTACCTACTTTTTAAATGAGAGGTAGGACAATCTGACAAGGTAGGAGAAATCGACAGAACACCGGATGAATGCCTGCTGTGCCAGATTCATGCCAAGTCTGGGCCAGAATTCTTTGCTACCTGGGTATAGAAGTCAATGGCTACCGTTTTAATTATTGTGTCTTCAGAAAAAAAAAGAAATTCAAACAGGTTTGAGAAACGTAAAGTCTGAGTAAATTACAACTAAATACAATTTTTGGGTGAACTGTCCCTTTAAGTTTACTCAACTGAAATTTTTTTGCAGAATGAAATTGGCGTCTCAACATGCTTTTGACGCCTTTATTGTTAAGAATATGAACAAAAATTGAATAGTGAAAATTGTATACGCTATTCCACAAGTTCATGTGGTATATTTGAGATCAGTAATCCCTCATAAAGTGACATATTTTCTCTCTGCATTTGAATGTAGTTTCTCATTTAAACCACCAGATGCCGACGTGATGTTTTGTGACTCATAGACGATTATTCCTTTGTTCAGTTCAGTGCTTACAAAAAATACATGAAACCGAATACTTAGCTAGCTACTATTAATAAAGGTCTTCGGTCTTTGTTCGGATTCCATGTATCATAATACATCCTTTTGTATTTGCTACCAAATTAGCCTATTTATCAGTAAATGATATTTGATAAACAGTCCATGACTTCAGAAGTTTGAAAACAGCCTAAATATGACACCCAGTGTGCAAAATGACTGAAAAAATCGAAACAATATCAAATTCAATAGCCATATGTTATAATATTTCAGTTCATCTGGCGGTTTTGATGTGTTTTTTGTTGTGAGTAGCCCATCGGCTTGGCCATTATTATCAGAGATGTTTAAATCATAAAGTATGGGGGACAGCTTTCTTTGTTATGTTTCGTCTTTTGTGTGTTATGAATGTTAAAAAGTCATGAAAGGGGAACAGCGTAAAACGATAGCAAGAACCACATCCCCACATAACCCAGTGTATTCTGTGAGTGTTGTTCTTTTGCTGTGGAGCAAAATATAAAGTCAAATTATTTATATATATTCGTCAAGCGGCGCTCTGATTGGTCGGTCTCATCTCTAGCTCAGGAACCAGCCAATAGGCAAGTTGGCTTGTTTGTGTGAAGCAAGCGGTGCAAATATAAAATCGGCAATAAGAGATGTTTGGAAATAAATTGATGTTTGAACATAACCCAAGGAGTAAAATCGTCTTCAGAAGGCTGTTTATACCTTTTCGACACTGAAGACAGCCGAAGCGAGGATTTGGTGAAGAAAATAGGTATGACTTATTATAAGGATGCTGAGCTGTAAGTTTACCTGTTATGACTGTTGACATTGACATAATTAATATAATCACCAAGGAATAATTCAACCATATAATTTGTTTTAACCGATAGGGTATTGTTTTGAAAATGTTAGATTATTTCTAGCATGATGTCATATATTAACGACCATAAAATAATCATTGTTTGTGCTAATAACTGCATATTATCATGTCAGCTGTTGTTTAGACGTTATGAAGCGTTACCGAACTGTGATGTGCTGTTTGAACTGTAAATAACGCGGTGTGTGTTTTATGCTGCAACTTTATTCAGTGTATATACTGTAAACAGCTGTATGACTTTGTACTTACGCACAAATAGCTTCGACATGCTGTTCATGTGTGTTTATGTATGTCATGGTTGTCATGCAAAAAAAAACGTTTTAATTTGACGTTGTGATGCGGGTTTTTAAATTTGACCTCGGAAACCGCTTTGCAATGCAGCATCATATGACAAACAGCCGTCAAATCTGCTAGTACATCACATCTGAGGTATAAATGACACTGTGTTTGCGTCAATATAGTATTTGTTTACCATAATACCGAACAATCGTGTGAAGCGAAACTCAGGAACTGAATTTAAGGGGTCTGTATGTGCAGTGTGTGTGTGTGTGTGTGTATACAAGGACCAGCTGAGCTCTGTATGCATGAGGAAGGAGGGGAAGAGGGTTCACACATACATATACACACAGGCGGAGGCACTGATGATGATGATGATGCCTGTCCAGTTTAGACCAGTTTTTTGGGCTGCACGTTTTCCGCAGGATACTGCTTATCGTTAAGCCACAAACAAAAGGCGCGAGTAAATTAGGGAAGAAAAGTCAAACGACCGACTTCCGATGCTTGAAATAGTTTTATGAACCGTTTGCAATCATATAAACAGTTTCTATTGTATTTCTGTTTGCGTTCCCTTAAAGATGTCGTTTGTGCAAAGCAAGCGTGGAAAAAACGTATATTATGATGTGAAGTCACTTCCCCGGTGGTTAAATTGATTTTGTACAAAGATATCCATATCACAAAGCGGCTGACTCGCGCCGCACTGGTTCGAACCGGCTGGATCTTGGTCTCACGTGGAGCTGCTTTCTGAATCTGTTTATCGCGTAGCCAATGAGCAGAAAAGCAAACATTTGAATAACCAATCTGAGCATAGAAGGGCGGGATTAGAGGCGGGGAAATGGGCGGGGTTTAGACCAACAACATGCTCTTTTGGAACTCAGGCTCTGCTTTTTTCCTTTCATGAGCTGTTTTGAAGCAAAGAGAGACAAAGGAGCTGGAGTTAAATGATGTTTGGCAGGAGTTGCGGTTAAAAGAAGCATTTTGTGTTGTGATAAACAGTGTTGTGTATTCATTTGGATATTAGGAAGGATAAAAATGTCAAATGTATCATTATTTGTGGATTCATACAGTTAGTTCACCTTGAAATGAAAATTCTGGCATTATTTAAGCCCCTCAAGTGAGTTGTTGCAAACCCTTAAGATTTTTGTGTATTTTATGGACAATAATTAAAATATTTTTCATGAGACACTGACCCAAAATTAGAATAAAAGCCAAAATAAAGTTGTATCTTTAGAAGACTTAAAATTGATTTGTTTTTTTTTAAATCTGTTTATGAACATTTAGACGTTTTGGGTGTACCAATTTTAAGTGGAGATCTTACATTTGTGTCTCAAACAACAGCAAAAAGCAGGTTTTTTTGTATTTTAAATTAAATGAAGTTAGTAACGATAACGAGATTTAATTTCAGAACAAACTAATCCTATAAAAAGCAAAAGTAATAATATATTTATAATAGTATATAATATTCAGCATTAATCAACTAACACCCAACTCTATGGCCACTTTCACAGGATCGTCCAGCATTTAGGGGGATTTCCTCTGTATTCCCAGCACAGCCTGTATCATCTCCTTCAGCCATGGCTCCTACACTGGCCACAGCCTTCTCCAGGCGCTGGTGGATGGCCATCACTGCGGTCATTGAAAACCTGTTGTTCTCAGCTGTCCTGCTGGGATGGGGATCGCTGCTCATTATGCTCAAATCAGAGGGTTTTTACTCCTACCTCTGCAGAGAAGCAGGTGAGGAGGGGGGCAAACGAGTGCACTCACAAACAAACACCTATATATTGGAGACAATAAATGCACTATGGATGCCAGATTGAATGCTGCAAATAATTAAGAGAACTTCAAAGAGAGGACTTATACATAGACGGCATATTAATTGCTTTAATAGTTTTGTTTTCACCCAAAACATGTCATAAAAGCAAATATGTTGATTTGACCTACAAAAAGTTTATTATTTCGCAACAGAGGCTGCAACGGTTTATAGATGTTATAATCATTTCATTGCTTGAGGGAATGTGGTGCGGCGCTATAAAAAACAAAAAGTGTCTGGCGTCCATCGCAGGGCTTATAGTGGAATCCAGACCTGAACAGGTCATCAATCGATCAATGAGAGTCTAAACCTTATTTGGAAGCTCTCCTGCTTTGTGTTGCAATTAAAGAAATCAAAAACAGCATCTACAAGCTTATTTGGCATTAGAATGTTGGCAAAGGGGGATCTAGATCATTTGAGATCTATCACAAGATGAAAAAAGACCAGAGGACTATCAGTCTGCTTAAATATTACAGTACAGCAGCTCGATCTTGCGGATCTTAAGAACAGTTCAAATGCTTGATAATTGCTTATTTGTGTTTCCTAAACATGCAATGCTAGAAGATGAAGAGCAGAGCACTTAAAGATGAAAGACCCCAACTACTCTGATCCGCTCTGGGTCAGCTTATAATTATTTATATGTAGTGCATGGAAAGAGCAGCCTTCTTTAAAAATATACACTTGTATTATTATAAATTGTAAATCATTAGATATATTTTATTAAAAAATAATGTTCTAAAGTATCGTATAATCATAAATATACAAATATCTTGGTATTCTAAACAAGATAGAGTATTTAATTGAGAAGCAAAATTACTTATCAAGAAATAAAGTCTTCCTTTCTCTAACATTTGGCAAAATAAGTTAGCCAAGATGTAAATTCTGAACTGAATTTTTTATTATTAATTTTTAATATCAACCTTTTTATTTTCATGAATTTTAGCTATGATCATAATTCAGATATTTAAACTTAAAAATGTTAAACGTAAAGTTTAGTAATTGAGTAAAAGTTTATAAAAAATGAATAAATCAAATGAAACTTGAGTAAAAGTTTATAAAAAATGAATAAATCAAATGAAACTTGAGTAAAAGTTTATAAAAAAAGGAATAAATCAAGTTTTATTTATGTGTTTTAGTGCTGTAATCAGTAGTAAAGAAAGGAAGAAACAATCTGTTCACGTGAGTTTGATCTATGCTGCAGAAACTTGATCCATGCTGTTTAAATAAGTAGAAAAACAATATTTATTTGATGAACTTTAGGATAAAATTAACAAAATGCATTAGCTGATACATTAATCAATTGAAGTCAGAATTATTAGCCCTCCTATGAATTTTTTCTATTTTTAATATTTCCCAAATTATGTGTAACAGAACAAAGAAATTTTCACAGTATGTCTGATAATATTTTTTCTTCTGTAGAAAGTCTTATTTGTTTTATTTCGGCTAGAATAAAAACAGTGTTTAATTAAAAAAAAAAACTTTTTAAGGTCAAAATTATTAGCCCCTTTAAGCTAACTTTTTTTCGATAGTCTACAGAAAAAAACATCAGTATACTATAACTTGCCTAATTACCTTAACCTGCCTAGTTAATCTAAATAACATAGTTAAGCCTTTAAATAGCCTTTAGTTAAGCTTTTAAATTTAAGCTGAATACTAGTGTCATGAAAAGTATCTAGTAAAATATAATTTACTGTCATCATGGTAAAGATAAAAGAAATCATTAATCTAATCATTAATTATTAGAAATGAGTTATGGAAACTATTATGTTTAGAAATTTGTTGAAAAAATCTAATTTTTGTTAAGATAAACAGGGGGGCTAATGATTCTGACTTCAACTGTATATTATTATATTGATTAAATCTCTTAGATCAATTTTAATACTTTGCCTTTTTTGCAATAGAGAGTAGAGATATAACAAGAAAGCTAAAGTAGAGAGGACAGAAGTATCAGCAAAAAGATGCAAGGCGGGAATCGCACTGAAGTCACACTTGTGCTATAAATATCTGTGTGTTTAACCACAAGGCTAAACACACTGACCCAAAACTGTTTAAATGCATGCAAATGCACCAATGCGAGTGAGTTCATACTGAAAATAAACATTTTCTTGATTAAAAGGGAAAACAAGTCAATGTTTCTAAGCCATTAAGGCATATTCATTACTGATAAAGACAAAACCAAAACTACTGTGTAAGAGCATTTATTCAGCAGTCTAATTAATGCAGATACATGTGGACTGCAGCCCTGAATGACTGTTTAGTTCTGTTTACAACTCTTGGCATGTCTGTGGAGAACAGCATGTTCCTTCTGACGTCCAAGATTAACTTTATTTATTAATACAACCTGCATCCATTAATTACATAATCATGCACTAAAGCACACGTAGTCGTACATATACATATTAAGACTGCTAGCGGAGCTCATGGAAAATCATCACAAGGCCAAATGCCTCAGAGTTAAGAAAGAACATGAGAGCACAATGTGAGCCACGAGCCATGTTTTAAACATCCTATAAAATATGCCGAACAAAGACGTATGTGTTATATATATTCATATCTAAAGGGAAATGCACATTGATGAATAACCGCTCAGCGATTTGATTTTTGTTGACCTTCTGTATGTTCATAATGTGTACTGTGTCATGTGGCTGTTGGCGATTGCAAAATATCTGCTTGTTGACACTAGTGTGGAGCGTTACATCTTGTTCTTCACAGACATCTTTCTGTGCCGCTTTGATAGCAACTTTTTCAGGGAATGGGGTCAGCAGACGCAAGCATGCTGCTCCTGGGTTATTTTTCCACTCTGAAACCTCTGACCTAAACGGTTTAACACACCATTGTGAAAACACATTTCTGCTTTTTTGAAGAATCTTATGACCCATTAGCACAATAACACACACCTGCATCTTTTGTTTAAACTGATATATGTTTTCCCATTATAGGTTAGGTTCTTTACATCTGTATGTAGCACTTTCCACTTGCCATCCAATTGACAAACACATTTTAATACTAAACTGGGCCTTAGAAGGTCTGACATTCTTCATTTATGTGTTGTTTGAGGCTTTGTGTTTCACATAGCAATGTGAAGTGTGAACACAAACACAAATGCGTGACTTTTCTCCTCCTCAATCTTTCTTACAACACTTGCTTGACACATTTATTGATGGGATAGTGAGATATTAGTGCACAATGCAATCCTGTACATTCACACTTCACTTCTCTCTTTATTTTCCAGCTGTCGTCAGCATGTAGACATCAGATCTCACATGACACAAGGAAGTATATGAGGCTTAAGTGTTTGCTCAGTGTAAATAATAGGCTATCTTGCTGTTTCCTCACCTACTTTTTGTTTTTTTTTCTCTTGGACTCGGCTTTTTGCTTCATGTTATCTGCTGGTGGCTTCTCTTTAATCATCAGGCGTGAGGAAACACCGATCAGAAAAATGCTTGTCTGGCTAAATATTCTAGCTCAGCACGTCTGACCGAGGAGTTCATGACGTTGGTGTGCTTCAGACTCTGTTCTGTTCTTCTCTCACTTCTCTTTATCAAAGCAAATGGAAAATGAGGCCTGGTTGTCTCTGGTTTGCCGTCGCTGATTAGATCTAGATGAGGAATAGGTTCAGGAACTCCTGAAATAGAGCTGTTTGCTCAGATCAAGAGACTCTGAAGATGAATTTAGCAAAAAAACTTTTTGTTAGTTTTTGTTAGTCATATTTAAACTCATTAAAGCACATTTTTTTGTAATGTATTTATTTCTTTTTGCATAATAAGAAGTTCAATTTTAGGTAACAATTTTTTTATTAATTAAAAGTTAACAGAAAAGTTCAGAAAAATGAAAAACTGAATATAAAAAAGCAAATGAAACAGAAATCTTTTGTTTTGTCATTATATACCTTTACTGTCACTTTTGATTAAAAATAATGCATCCTTACTGAATATTAATATAAATACATAAAAGTATTAATAATGTTTTGGTGCCAATAGCCTAGTAGTTAGTGCATCAACATATAATAATAATAATAGTAATAATAATAATAATAATAATTCCTTACATTTATTTAGCGCTGTTCTGGATACTCAAAGCGCTTTACACATTGGGGGAATCCCCTCATCCACCACCCGTGTGCAGCATCCACCTGGATGACACGACATCAGCCATATTGCGCCAGACCGCACACCACACACCAGCTGATTGGTCGAGAGGGGAGAGCGTGATGAAGCCATTTATGATATGGGGATGGTTAGGAGACCATGATGAACAGAGGCCAGTGGGCAAATTAGGATGCCAGGGTTAAACCCCTACTCTTTTTCGAAGAACATCCTGGGATTTTTAATGACAACAGAGAGTCAGGACAGGAGAGTTAGTGTTTCCTTGATTTAACGTGTCATCCGAAAGATGGCGCAGTGTTGAATCCCCTTCACTATACTGGGGCGTTAGGATCCACACAGACTGCAGGTTGAGCGCCCCCTGCTGGTCTCACTAACACCACTTCCGGCAGCAACCTAGCTTTCCAATGTGGTCTCCCATCCAGGTACTGACCAGGCACAGCCCTGCTTAACTTCAGTGAGTAACCAGTCATGGGCTGCAGTGTGATATGGCTTCAGTGGACGACCATGTGAGAGTTTACAAAGGCCTTCCCCATACTGCTCCCCATACTTTCCTATCTGTAAATCTCCACTGTCCTATCAATAAAGGTGAAACCCCCTAAAAAATAATTATAAAAAGTATTAATAATGTAAAAGTTTTATTTATTTTTTAAGGTAAATTCCTGACCCAAAGTTTCCAATGACATTTTTTTATTTATTTATATTTTTGGAGTGACGCAAATTGTGTACTGAATAGAAAAGTCTTTATTCATTAAAACCAAACATGAAAAAATATACTACATATCGCCAACCTTATTTTACCAAGTAGGATATGTTCCTGGATTAACATCTATGTTGATCCTGGAACAACATTCCAATCAGCCAATCAGAATTAAGAGATATGCTTACTGTTTATGTCAAGTTTAGGCTTACGGTTAGGTTTATACACTTCTACATGGTTGTTATACAACTATTATTCCCCTCTGATTTTGGGAAGATTTTACACTTATAGTTGGGTTTAGAGGTAGAGAATTGGTATGGATTAAATTTTTGAAAAAAAATGATGTTCCAGGACCAGGATCGCATTGTACTTGGCAAAATCATGATGTGCTACTACATATGATGTCAGTCTATGCCTGCTAACTGGAGCAGCTATTGAAACTAGTGTGTATTGATTGACCCAGGGCAGATCTTTCTTTATTACTCAACAAAGGCCCAGCAGATACAGTATCTGTCCACTAATGATCAATCGCTGAGCTCTAACCCATTTCTTCACATCTTCAGTCTGCTCAGCTCATCTCTGCTCCACAAACACAGCTCATCTGATTGTTGACTATACACACTGGAACAAATATCCATCACACAAAGTCTCTCTGTCTCTTCCCTCCCTCTTACAGTACGTTCATAACAGCTTTCTCCATATGCTGCCCCATCCCCCCATCTGTTCGCCTCAGAACAAGTTATTCCAGACTATTTTCAAGGCTGTTGACTGAGATTAGAACAGCACTGGAAAAACAACTTTCTTGAGTCTTCACGAACAATATAATGAGACTTTCTGGAAGCCAACGTGCGACTGTTCCTATAGTCAAAACAGCCTGCAGCTCTGGGTGAAAGAACAGGCTTCAGTGCTAGTCAAGCTGCTTAGACGTTGAAGGAAGGTGTTGATTTCAGGAGGTTTGGATAGACTCTTGTGCTATTTCTGCAAGTTGTTTACAGTCTACGCTGTTTATTTGACCCTTTGCCCAGCGTCCTGGTCTCAATGGGAGGGGGACATAATGGGGGCCACTAAATCTCACAAAAGTGTTTCCTGCCGCACTTCCCAGAGTGTCATATCTTGTTTCCTAGAAGTCAGACTCCCATAATCCATAACGTTGTGCACGTGCCTGCTGAAAATACCAGCTCAGGCATGATTTTTCCACGAATTTAGTCATTAGATTGCTCAATTTGTCTCTTGCTCTCTCCAATCCTCCAGGTAACGGTACAGGGCACAACGTGTCTGACAGTGAGAACGGTACGATAAATGCCACAAGACTTGAGGAGGAGGATAATCTTCAGATGAATGGCTGGCCCATATGTAAAGAGCAAGATGAGATGCTGAACCTGGCCTTCACCATCGGCTCCTTCCTCCTGAGCGCCATCACACTGCCACTTGGCATCATCATGGACAAATACGGCCCACGCAAACTGAGGCTGCTTGGCAGGTATAAAAGAAAAGTGTCTAAATATACATAGTATAGACCCAGTAAGCAAATTTATCCAAATCCTAACTGATTACATCAGAATGAACGGTGACGTGTGCTCAGTTTTCAGTGAATTATTGACTTTCACTTTAAAACATGTTTTAAAGGATGAGGAGTGAAAGCAAGCCAAACAGCCAAATGAGTGCAGAGAACTATCTCTGTATTTTCATTTACATTTGATCATTTTGCAGATGCTTTTATTTTGAGGGTGTTTTATTCAGGAGCATTTTTAGGTACTATAGAAAATAGAATAGAGTGTGTTAGTAACAGAAGGTTAAAGCCCAGTTTACACTAATACGTTTCAGTTTTAAAACAGCGTTTTAGAATGAAAACGATCTGCATCCACACTGGCGTTTCACCTAGCGTTTGTGAACAGCTCTCCGTCCACACTACACCACTAAAAACGCACATCACGTAACCACACACACACACACACACACACACACACACTCTGGCATGCGCTGCAGCGAATGTGCATGTCTGAGATCCATGCAGTCAGCAGGGACTTTGAGAACAGAACCCCAGATGAGAGCAGCGCACGTCGGACGGTTCATCAAGAATCTACCGCTGGACCTAATCTCACTATATTTGTTAAACGTGATCTTTAATTCATCTTGTTGTCTATATCTAATGACATATTCCCTGACTTTGGTCTTTTGAATCTGTTACGTGTTCTCAGGTAACCTGTTTTGGCTGAGCGCAAAGAGAAGTTGATATATTAATTTATGTAACCACGTACCCTGATTCTGCACATTTGACTTATCGCTTGCCTTTATTTCCTATATTGTATAAACTTATTGTACGTTATATTTTTATAATGACCATTATTGATTATTAAAACTAATATTCAGCAAAAGATAGGGTATGTTTTATATTTTCAATATGAAGGCTCGATTTTGTTATAAATATGCATACAGTGAAGATGACGGTCATATAAATATGCAGCTACATGACACCTCAACATTTGTAGGGTCTGTCAAGTTGTTAATATCAAAATGAAAATAGGCAGTTCCTCGTATCATGTTTGCATTTTATTGTTAAGATCGTGAAACAATGTAACCAGGGTGATGCGAATGATGTTGTAAAGTACTGTTCCCTTCGAAGATTTACCCGATGTGTCCTTGGAAGTTTGTTTTCCATATCAAACTTGCATAGTCTGAACTTAGAAGGAAAGGATGCAAGACTGAACTTTGTGTAGGCTACTTAATATTGAAGAAAAAGCTCGAATCTGATAGGCGAATGTCTGCAGCCCTGCCTCCGTTTTCAGATGTCTCCGTTTTCCCCCATCCACACTTACAGACCAGCAGCATTTTAAAATTAAAACGGCCTCTTCAGCGTTTTCAAAATGATTCGATTTCAAAGCTCAAAAACTCTGGGGTAGTGTGGACGGAAGGTGTAACCATAGCAAAACGTATGCGTTTTAAAACGAAAATGTATTTGTGTAAACGGGGCCTAAGTTCTGATGTAAAACATGAATAGCCCTTTCTTGACAATAACTAATGATTTAGCTGACAACTCAGACAATAGAAGCAAGCAAAGTCAACAAAACACTAGTAATATATCAGTGCTTTGATAAGTCCCTGTTGAACTAATTCATCACACGTTAAACATTCTTTTAAAGTAGATAGAAAATAAAAAGTAGAGTGTAAGTGGGGATAAAGTCCCTAAAACCTTTTTCCATTGACCCCAGTTTAAAAAAAACTCTGTGGGAAATGTATAAAGCATTGGGTTACTTTGGATTTAGAGGATAATGCACAATTTTTCTGATTTCAGTGCCTCGTTTGCTATCTCCTGCATCCTGATTTCATACGGAGCCAGTGATCCTCGAAGTATGTATGCTAATCACCTAAGATCATTACTCTTAATACATAGCCACTGTTTAACCATCTTGTCTTGTTTTCTTTCTCAGATCTCTCCATGCTGATTTTCTTCGCTCTGGCGCTGAATGGGTTTGGAGGCATGTGCATGACCTTCACCTCGCTCACAGTAAGTGTTCATGTTGTACTTGCTGCGGGTCTCCACGGGTCTGCTCCTCAATATTTTGAGCAAAGGTCGTGGCGCATTCTCACATGCTGGCTGCATCCCACTAGACTCAGTGCAGCTGAATAATGCATCGGTTTTCTGCTCCTAAAAATTGCTGCATTATCATTTATTCATCCTCAAAGATACATCAGCGGCCCACGGGTCATCCTAGAAATTGGATTGTACTGACATAGGATTGAGTTTGAATCTGTGTATGTTTTTTAAAAAACACCAAGAAGATCCCAGCAATGCCACAGCAACCGTGTAGAAAAGCAACCAATTAGTTACACAACACATTCATTTAACACCCTATCAATCAACCTGACACGATGGCAACTATGCTATATTGCCTTGGAAATCCGCTTGATAATGAAATAGGACATGACAATATGATTTAATAACTCATCCACATCATTATATGGCAAAAACAATAAGAGTAGTGTAACACTCATTGAAAACACTCATTGGTTTCAAACAAATCAGGTAAATGATTAATTCCTAGAAACACTGGTTGAATTATACAACAATACATAAATAGATATAATTATTACAACAATTAAATAATATAATGTAGAATAATACACTCACTGGCCACTTTATTAGGTACACTTTACTATTACCGGGTTGGACCCACTTTTGCCTTCAGAACTGCCATAATCCTTTGTGGCATAGATTCAACAAGGTACCTCAGATTTTGGTTTATATTGGCATGATAGCATCACGCAGATGCTGCACATGAGCCTTTCTATCAGCTGGAATCAGTTTGGCCATTCACATCTGTCCTCCGGCATCAACAAGGCATATTTTCTCTTTTTCAGGTCATTCTCTGTAAACCCTAGAGATGGTTGTGCATGAAATCCCAGTCGATCAGCAGTTTCTAAAATACTCTGACTAGCCCGTCTGGCACCAACAACCATGACGAGCAGTTGGACAGGTGTACCTAATAAAGTGGCCGGTGGGCATATAATATAATATAATATAATGTAATATAATAAAATAGTCGTTTAGTATCTAAGATGACTAACATGACGTGCTAATTCAAAGATGACTGTTTGTTTGAAACATGCAAACAGAGTCAAATTACCACCAACAGAGCATTCCATATCAGTCATTTCAGCTGTCTGTAGGCATCAGATAGCAAAGCAGCTCAGTGCCATTGTGTCTCTGCACGTGCTTTTGCAGTTTCGGTGATGAAAGCAAAACATCTGCAGTTCATCGAGTCCGTATTGAGAAACATCACCAGGAGATGCAAAGAGAGCAGACCGGGTTGAAGTAAACAGGAAGCTGTACTCGTAGCCAGCTGACGCGTGGTTGCCTCTTGTTTCTGCGCTGGGGTCTATAGAGTTCAAAGCTGATGGCACAGACATTTCTTTAACCAGTTTCTTCTTATGTGTTGTTGGTTGTCTGTCCCGGGTTCTTGTGCTGCTTTTGCAACATGTCCCAGCCTGTCTGAGCAACTCTTCTTCTGTTTGATACACACACACAGAGACACAGAAAAAAGCATGCAGAGAGTAGGAGAGCGAACTGACATGCATGAGTGCAGAGTGGAACAGTACAGACTGTTATCTCAGCTGCCGTGTTCTTATGACCTTTCCCAGCTGTTCTGTGTAACTGTGTGCTTTGCACTGCTGGTTGTTGTGACGAGAGATGATAACATGGGGCTCACAATTTAGACATCTGTTATTTGGGTGCCTCCCTCAAGAGCTGCATTACTGTTACTCTTTTAGACTTATTAAGAACCCTTGCTATGGCATTACGGTTACTGTTACGCATAGCTATGGTTTGGCATTTGAACAAATATGCAAACGTCAGTACATAACTTGGATGCAGATATTAAAGGGCACCTATTTTACACCTTTTACAAGATGTAAGATAAGCCTTTGTGTCTCCAGAATGTGTCTGTAAAGTTTCAGCCCAAAATACCCATCAGATAATGTATTATAGCCTCCAGAATTAGCTCATTTTAGTGTCTGAGTTTACTGTAGCTGTCTTTTTAAAATGCAAATGAACTGCTTCATTTAGTAGTGTACTACTACCAGACAGACATGGATGAAGCTGAAATACAGCTCATTAGTCAAAAATACCAAGTAAGTTTATTTGGTGTATTAGTGGTGGAGTTTATTCAAGCCTTTCTGAAAGGATAAGTCTCACACAAATGCCGTTTGCAGTACACACACAGACATATTAGCATTGACTGACACCATGCGGCCGTGGTGATTATAGCTGTTAGGAAATTACATAGCGATTGTACTCTCTTGATTACTAACATGCTCTGTTTAAAAAATGTTTTTTACTTATAGACATCTCAGAGAGTTGGAACATGTTTTAATCCCAGTTTATTTGCAAAAAATGTTCTGTGGATGTGTGTTTACATGTTATTATAGACACATGGCACCTGCCAATCAATTCGGTGGGTGGGGAAAACCACACTCCTACGTCACGTTGCAGTGCGCCTCAAAATCCCTGGGGGTTGGATACTATTTTAATGTCAGTAAATTTTTAAAAAGAGACTTGTTGGGTTTATATTACTCCAATATGACAGTGGACACACTATACCTACACACAGTTCTGTCCAAACAGCTTATAAAAGATGATTTTCATCATAGGTGCCCTTTAATAGCGAAATTTAACTTTTGCTCTAAACTGGAATATTGCATAAAGCTTTCTCAAATTTCTATCAAAGGGTCAAAGAGAACAAAATCCTCAGTTCCTGATTTACTGGAGAGAAACCTTTGACCATTGTCACTTATTTTAATCACCCAGGGCAAAACCAGGACAGGAGCATACATAAAAGTGGGGGGGGACAGCTGAATGAAATCTGAAACTTTACGTTCGTATTATATATCATAATTATTAATCACCTGTTTCTAAATGGTCTGTTTCTAAAAGTGAGGGAGACGCCTTGTTGCTACGCCCCTGCCCAGAACTCCAGAAAAGCACCCTAGAAACTACAACCGATCTGACCCAGAACACCCTAACAACCACCTAGCAATGCCCAGCAAACTCTTAGAACACTTTAGCAGTCATTTAATAATTCCCCCCCCCCCCCCCCCCCCCCCATAAAAAACAGCAACAATATAGTAACAAGGAGCTGGAACAAACACCCTAGCAACCAAACAGCACAGTCTAAGCAACCACCAAAAAAAGCCCACATGCAAGCACGGTGGCTCAGTGGTTAGCACTGTCGCCTCACAGCAAGAAGGTCGCTGGTTCGAGTCCAGGCAGGGTCAGTTGGCATTTCTGTGTGGAGTTTGTTCTCCCCTTGTTCTTGTGGGTTTGCTCCAGGGGCTCCGTTTTCCCCCACAGTCCAAAGACATGCGCTATAGGTGAATTGAATAAACTAAATTGGCCATAGTGTATGAGTGTGTGTGAGAGTGTATGGGTGTTTCCCAGTACTGGGTTGCAGCTGCAAGGGTCTCTGCTGCGTAAATCATATGCTGGAATAGTTGGCGGTTCATTCTGCTGTGCCGACCCCTGATAAATAAGGGACTAAGCTGAAGGAAAATGAATGAACGAATAAACTTTTCAGAACATTGTAGGCAATAAGTCTCACAATTTGAAGTCAGGTGATGAGGTGAAGCTTGCAGTTTCGACTTCTTCCTGTTCCTCACGTTCTAGTCTCTATGCTTCTTTCTGTCTGCACACTCAGCAGTTTATAGCACAGCTGCAGTAACAGCTTATGTTTCCTCCTAGCACACCTCTGATGTTTTCCCAGTACACTGACTCAGCTCTCTCTGCCTAATGGCTGGACTGTCCCCAACCCCCATCACCACCAGCAGCAGCAGCAGCCTCACAGCCACCTGACTCACTGTCTGACCTCAATCCTTCATCTGTCCATTTCTACAGCCCTTTCCCTTTCCCATTTTAGCTCTCTGTCTGTCTCTATCTGATATATGTCACCCCTCTGGCTGTATGGCAAGCAATCATCTTTATATGGCATTCACGACACTAGAATAAATATAAATAAATACTTTTTACAAAATATAATTAAGGTGTTGTCTAAAATAGATCATTCATTCATTTTGTTTTTGGCTCAGTCCCTTTATTAATCAGAGTTCGCCACAGCGGAATGAACCGCCAACACCAGGAAACACCCATACACTCTCATTCACACACATACACTATGGACAGTTTTAGCTTACTCAATTCACCTATAGCGCATGTCTTTGGACTGTGGGGGAAACCGGAGCACCCGAAGGAAACCCACGCCAACACGGGGAGAACACGCAAACTCCACACAGGAATGCCAACTGCCCCGACGTTCTCCCTAATGACCTTCTTGATGTGAGGCAATTGTGCTACCCACTGTGCCATCATGACGCCCCAAAATAGATCTTTTCCTGCACAATTTAAAGTAAATCAATATCAGAAAAAAGGCAGTGATTAAGTAATTGCAACACATCACACCTTAGCAACCGCTTAGAACACCCAAGCAATTAGTTAATTGCAACACTTAATATCTTAGCAACCACACAGAACACCTCAGGATCATTTTAGCAACATCATGGCAACTACACAACTATACCCCAATGACTATCTAGAACAGCATGGCGACCAGACTACAATACCATAAACTACATTCTAACACATTAATTCATTTTCTTTTCGGCTTAGACCCTTTATTAATCGGGGGTTGCCACAGCGGAATGAACCGCCAACTTATCTGGCATATGTTTTACACAGCAGAGGCCCTTCCAGCTGCAACCCAGTACTGGGAAACATCCATACACACTCATTCACACACATACACTATGGACAATTTAGCTTACCCAATTCACCTATAGCGAATGTCTTTGGAATGTGGGGGAAACCAGAGCACCCAGATGAAACCCACGCCAACACGGGGAGAACATGCAAACTCCACACAGAAATGCCAACTGGCCCAGCTGGGGGCTGGAGCCACCCTGCCCCCCATCCATGACCATATTATCATATATTTTTTATTATATATGTAGTATTAATATATAATATTATTATTAGTTTATCAATATGCATTTGTTTTATAACTGCATGTCATCAATTATTTCATTTCTTAAAATCGTATCAAATTAAATACAATAAAATTGCAATATAAGAGCCATAGAATTTCTTTGAGCACATCTTGTTCCTCTCCCAGCTCTCTCTCTCTCTCTCTCTCTCTCTCTGACGCACTAATGCATTTTTTTATGTATGTGCCTTTAGTCCATTTTTAACCTTCTTTACGTTGCTGAGTCATGTGAGAAGAGTAGAAAAAAGCCTTATAATGGGGGATTGAGAGTCTTTAAGCTCCAGAAAACATTATTAGATTATTAAAAAAACACTCAGACAAGCAGGCATCATGATCAGACACTCGTTCTTCCTGCTGCCTGTCCATCAGAGACTGGCTGGAAATAACCTGTGAATGTTTTTTTATTTTATAATTAGTCATCTAAATGCACCGAGGCCACAGTCAGGCTCTCTCTCTGACAGCCTTATTTGGATTTTGTGATATCAGGATTCGCTCGGCCTCTACTAGTTTTCACCAGCTTATACTTCAAGAGTCGTTCTTTCACTTCTCTGTCCGCATGTTCATTTCCTCTCTCATTGTTGTTCTCTCGTGGCAGCAAATATGACTGAGCCACTTCACCGCCCTCAACCCATTTACAATGACTCACCCACCGTCCTTCCTCTCAGAAAGAGCTGGAAAAAGCATTTGACAGCTTTCTGTGGTCATATGTTGCACAAACAGCAATGAGTGAAGCCAGATTCATAACGATGATCGGTGTGATTTCTCATTGAAACGTTCATTGATTTGTTTTCCTACAAAAGGCCCACACATATATCAGGTTTGACAGGTGTTTTGGGCAGAGTGGGATTTTTCTTTTTTGTTTCAACACATCGATCAAGTCGCGCCCCGTGAGTTTAGTACACATTAATCCCAAGGTGAATAAGCTTTTGGGAAGCTCCAGGGTAAAAACAGCACTTAAGCTGCATTTACACTAGTGCAGTTTTGTTTTGTTTTTTGTTTTTTTTAATAATTATTTTTTTCGGGGTTTTCACCCTTATTTGAGAGGACAGTAGAGAGTATTGACGGGAAAGTGTGGGGAGCAGAGAGAGGGGAAGGATCGGCATAGGACCGCAAGGCGGAATCAAACTCGGGTCGCCGTGAGCATCGGAGTGCATGTGTCAACGCACTAACCATTACACCACTGGCACCGACGCACTAGTGCATTTTTAAACATTCTGTTTATAAAATGTATAACATTGGCCCCAAAATTCTGATACAATTGTTTACATGTGTATACATCTTTTTTTTAGAACAGTTTTTAACATCATATACTGGATACAAGGTGAAGGGAAGAAAAAAAGAAGAAGAAAAAAGAAATTCTGGGAAAACTGGGGGAAAAATAAATTAAAAGTAAAAGAAAAATAAATAAACTGGGCTGTTTTAAATGCTGCTTTCTTGTTAAAGTATTCAATAAAAGGGTTACATGTTACATAAAAATACACTAGTGTATTTTAGTTTTAAAATGAAAACACTTTTCATCCAGACTAGCAATTTTACTGCGTATTAGAAAAACCATGTCCACCCACACTATACAGGTTAAGAGGCATGATGCATGATTATTCACACACACTGGCCAGGCACATATTTTGCAGGTATCTGTATTTGCAGACTACCGGTTGTGTAATGGTCATTTAAAAAGAGCTTGACGAATCAAAAAACAATACAAAAAAGTCCAGAAGACCATTCAGAGAGTGATTGTGGATAGCCAAACCTCTGTTTTCAAAAACAGTTTGTTTTTTCCATCTACACTGAGGCTGCATTTACACTAGTGCATTTTTCTTTTTTTAAATGCCATTTTAGAATGGAAATGCTCCCTGTCCAGACAGCCAATTTTACTGTGTTTTAGAAAAATTATTTCCGTCCATACTGTGGTGTAAAAGGCATGATATGTGACCATTTTTAGCCACTGGGCATGTGCACATTTTGCCGGTATCTATACTTGCAGTCTACCCCTTGTGTAATGGTCATATGAGAGGGGTTTAACGAAGCAGTGAACAATACACAGTAGTCCAGAAGACCTTTCAGAAAGTGATTGTGGATAGCCATGCCTCCTTTTTCAAAAGTCTGCATTTCAGTCTATCCATACTGAAACAAAACACCAGCATTTCCAAACTAAAAAGAGGGTCTTAAGCATTTTAAAAAGTCCATTTCCAGGGGTCAAAGATGCTGGAGTGGTTTGGATGCTATGCGTAACCATCACAAAATGTAGGCTATAAAAATGAAAACTGGTGTAAACATCACCTCAGTTTAAAATTATTATAGTGCAGTGCAGATAATCTCACACCTATGGTTTAATCCGCTCTGAGGCTTCCAACAATTTATTACCTGATTCAACCCAAATTTGGGTCAAATATGGATGAAATCAATTATTGGATATTTTTTTAAAAATCTAAAATAAATATAAATAAATATGAGTTAACACTGTATTTGTTATTCTGGACAGTTTGCACATGGTTAGATACCTGTTTTAAATAGATAAAATATAGTATATAAACTATAGATATATAATAAACAATATAGCATTATACAGAATTATATTCTGATTAAATTGCACTTTAATATCATTAAACTAAACGCTGTAGGAACTGAATGGGTTTACACTATAGAGCATGCATATAAAGTTGTAAAATATTTAATAAAACGTGCAAAATGTTTAATCCTGAAACAAAATGTTATCTTTCAAAAGGGATATTTTTGCTATTTATGTGAAATCATAATATATTATAGTGAAGTTGTGTAGTTAATTTATAAGGTAAACAAAAAATCTAAATGAAGGCTTCTGCAATGCAAAGAACACTTTTTAAATGCATATTCAATTTGGTTTGGGATCAAATCATGAAATGTTCAGAGTTTAAAGAATATAAATAGAGCGTCTAACACATGTCAGACAGTTTCTTATGCTTATTGAACTGAACAGTTTGGCTACAAATACTTTACACCCCTTCTTACACCCCATCAAAATTAGAAATAATTTAAAATGCATTTCAAAGACGCCAGAGTGTTTGGGTGCTTCCCAGTACTGGGTTGCGGCTGTAAGAGCATCTGCTGTGCATAAACATATGCTGAAAGAGTTGGCAGTTCATTCTGCTGTGGCGACTCCTGATAAGTAACGGACTAAGCTAAAGGAAAATGTGTGAATGTATTTCAAAGTTATGGCAGTAATAGTTCATGTTATGGCAGGTAAACATACAAATCTCTCTCTTTCTATGGCCAAGGCTTCAGAACTGCTTTGTCTCAGTGGATGTACAGTAATCCATACATTATCAAGTGACATAAAAGCTATCGGTTTGTTTCCAACTTTCAATGTTTTATTTCAATCCCCATCCGGCATCATTGCAGCACGTGCAAGACAAGACAGACTATGGCACTATAATGCGAGATAAGTGTAATGGCAGCTAATGAAAGGGCCTTTGTTGCAGTGTGTCTTTGTGTCTGCCATCACGTGGCCAGCGACTGTTGACCGTCTGAGCAAGCAGAAGAACACGGTGTTGTTGAAACAGTCTCTTGGGTACTTCACATGTTGCTCAACTCCATGAAAAAGCCATTCCTCTGTCTGTCCAGGCCGTCATGTGGAGCTTGGTTCATCGCTGGCCCTCTTCCACACTCCATTAGCCAGAGCTGCCTGTCTGGGTGTGTGTGTGTATGAGGGTTATTGTAAGTGTCGTTTGGGATGTTTTGGCTCTGAAATGACCTTTACTCTAATTAGAGGCTGTGAATGACGTCTGGCTTGGGTTCCAGTGGAGAGCTTTCCTTCATTCTTGTCTTTTAACAAGCTTTTTTGGATGGCAGAGTAAGCAGGGAAGTGGAAGATGTCCAGAGAGTTCTTGGAAAATCTGTGTTGATGTTGAACTGTGAGTTGTGGAGAAAACACACATTAAGACGATGGTGGCTGTCGGCAAGTGTGACATAGATGTTAGACTTTAATATTCAGAGAAAAATTGAAGATAGCTGGAAAATATTATATTAATATTTTAATGATTAAATTAATATATTAAATGTAGCATGATCTTACTCATTTTAGCTGTATAAAATGTATTTAATAAATAATAACTGTGGTGTTAAAGCATAACAGAAAAACATACAATTATAGAAACTAAATTGGATTTATTTTTCATTATATACACTATATATTAGGGGTGTGAACCTACACTGGTCTCAGGGTTCGGCTAGGAAATAGTAATAAAATAGTGGCTCCTGGGTGCTGCTGTACTTCAGTGTCAGGGAGAAACTGAACCAGCAAACTCACAAGAGTGAATTGTGCATAGTTGTCCAATTTTTAAGTAGTTGGACCGTTAAATTACTTGCCATCGTATCCTTCGTCATAGTATTCAACCACGACATAACGCAGATGTGATAAATGACATCAGTACATAATAACCAGTTACGATCTATTACTAAACCAATACCGAATCGTCTGTGTCTGCATCGCGGTGCATCGAAGAAACAATTAATTTTGACACCCCTACTATATATATATACAAATGCATTTGCAATATAAAAATGTATACCCACATCTTATTAATATTTTAATACTTTTATTAAAATTATACAGTTTTTATTCAGTAATTTTTTATATTATAATAAATAATTATATTAAAATGTAAATATTATATTAAAATTTAGTAATATTTGTTTTAATCCTCTTTTTCCCCAGTCACCAACAAAAATTAGTATATTGTACCGGCAATAAAATAACAATAAATTATAAAAAAATAATTCTTCATTTAATTTATTTTATAAACTTTTTATTTATTTTTTTTGTACTTTTTTTCTCAAATTTGAGTATTTAAGAATACTACAAATAAATACTATTGCTATTTCTACCTCATGGAGATTATTATTAATGATACATTTTAATCTTCATTCATTCATTCATTTTCTTTTCAGCTTAGTCCCTTTATTAATCAGATGTCACTACAGCGGAATGAACCGCCAACTTATCCAGCACATATTTTATGCAGTGGATGCCCTTCCAGCCTTCCAGTTTGTGTGAAACACACACTCTTGCACAAACTCGCATACACTACGGCCAATTTAGCTTCTTCATTTCACCTGTACCGCATGTCTTTGGAATGTGGGAGAAACCCACGCCAACACGGGGAGAACATGCAAACTCCACACAGAAATGCCTTCTTGCTGAGAGGTCGTGCTTTAATCGTATTAAATATAAATGTATTTTTATTTGTATATTTTATTTATTTTTAATTGTGTCAGGCGTAGTAATAATAAATTTCATACAGATTCTGATTTTATACATTTTAATTTAATTTCAAAGTTCATTTAATCCTAACATTTTATTTTAATTATAAATGTTAATTTAGAAAAGGATATTAATAACAATAATAAAAATGAAATGCACAAATTGTTCAATCAAGTGAATAACAATTAAATGACAGAAATTCAGCAGCATGTCAGTGAGGTTTGAGAACATGAAGAGTACAACGTGTCTCTCCGTGGCTCATTTCCTCTTCTGATCTTCTATCTGCAGCGCTCAGGCTCTCTTCCTTCCACTGTATTTGGACTGTGCGGCATCTGACAGTTGTTTACCCTGACGCTGCACTTTAGAACAGTCAGTGCTGTTCTCCTCCACCAAATAAGCATTACACAAGCTTCTCCAGTGTCTCTCATTGCCAAAAATATTCCCGGCATGCAAGCCGTGTCCCCCACCTACATGTTGATCCCAGCACTGCTGCCCTGATATAATGTTTACTTCATATCCGCTGCTATATCAGATGTGTTTTTCATTTCATACAGATCCTGTTACAAGTTCTCTGTTTTTGTTTTGCTTGTGTATTATGTTCACAGTATGGATGAATCTATTAGCATTTGTGCTAGTTTAGCGTCTAAAGAGTTTTTGATCTCTTTTGTAGCTTCCCAACATGTTTGGTGATCTCCGCTCTACTTTCATCGCACTCATGATTGGCTCGTATGCTTCATCCGCTGTCACTTTCCCAGGAATAAAGGTAAATCTGAAGACTATGTTGAGTTTATTTAATAAGACGACAAATTAAAGAAGTAGTTCACCCAAAAATGATAATTTACTCACTATTTACTAAAGTTCAATTGGTTCTAAACCAAGTGTCGGTATTGATCAAGTAGAACAAGTAAAGGGTAAATGAGTAAACAATGAAAGAATTGTGGGTTTTTTTTGGAACTATCCCCTTAAATAAGAGGTAATGATGGCGATTGTTGCTCTGTCAGGTGATTTATGACCTCGGTGCTGCTTTCATCACCATTCTCTTGGTGTGGGCTGGCTGCGCCGGCCTCGTCTTCATCAACTGCTTCTTCAACTGGCCACTCGAACCTTTCCCAGGACCCGAGGACATGGATTTCACGTATGTATTGCAGAAAATTATTAAATGGAATAAAAAATTTTAACGATAAGCGGTAGTGAAAAAGCATTAAATATTTTATTTAATTTTAATATTGTTGATGTGTTGAGGCAACTATATATTAGCCAATAACTGTTATTATCCAAAAAACTTTCAAAAACTAATTATTTGGGCCAATTATAATACTTCTAATCAGAAGAGGACTGAAAAATAGAATCTAATTCAGACCATATGTTTATTTGGGTGCCAAAACTGGTTTGTTCTCCTACGTACTGCTAAAAGTTTATAAACTGTTTGTTATGAGTAAATGTGGCCATAAAATGAGTTTTTTTTACATTCAGTTATTGTTAATATGACATAATATAGCTCAAAAGGTCATAATAAAAAAGAATGCATAAAAGGCAGAACCGTTAGACTATCAGTAACAGCTAATATTACTTTGAATATTTGGTTATGGTACTAAGTGAAGTTTATTTATGAACTAATTTCGAGAGGATCATGTGCTTATGATTGCTTGCAGCCGGTCCCGCATTATTCCATTTATGATTCACCAATCAGACGATTCCGAAGCCACTATAAATACCCTAAGTACCATATAACAACCATCTTTGTTTTGAAGAACCCCCCCTTCCACTCCTCTTCCTTTCCTAGATGGGTGGCACGGTGGCCCAGTGGTTAGCACTGTTGCCTCACAGCAAGAACATCATTGGTTCAAGTCCTTACTAAGCCAGCTGACGTTTTTGTGCAGAGTTTACACGTTCTCCCCGTGCACACGTGGGTTTCCCCAGGGTTCCCCGCTTTCCTCCCTCTGTCCAAAAACATGCAACTTAACTTAATTGACTAATCCAAATCAGCACCATAGCCTTGCTCCTAGTAAGTAGTTTTCTCTTAAGAGCAATCACTATCTGTTCATTAGCTACTACAGCAGGGGAGTTCTCGAGATCTACCTAAGCTCAAACTCCCCTCTTGCCTTGCAAATGGGAGGGAGCCCCAGGCTCGAGGATCTTATGAGCTCAGGGCTCCCTCCCGGGACAGCATGCCAAACAAGCTTTATAATAAATCATCCGCTAAGTGTGAACTCTTGAAAAGAAGGGTTTTTTTTCATCAAAATTTGTGCATTTCTAAATGAAACCAAAATTACTTTTGTTTGGTACCAAAATACATGGATTACAGTCAAAATCACAGTAAACTTGCTTCCCTACTCACTTGGAAGCCACATAACATGAGTTTAAGAAAAGCGTTTGGAAATACCTGGTGGAAATGGTTGTCTTTCAGAGCAGATCTCAGATCAGGTGTAACCAGAGCCCTTGTCTCTTTAACAGTGTGAAGATCAAGTTCAGCTGGCTGGGCTTTGACCATAAGATCACAGGGAAACAGTTCTACAGGCAGGTCACCACCGTCGGCCGGAGGCTGAGTGTGGGCAACTCCATGAAGACCAACCCCAAACAACTGGCCACGCAGGACGGCAATAAACTCTGCCTGTCCACTCTTGATCTGGAGGTCCAGTGCAAGCCTGAGGAGGAATGTGAGTATCGTCACTAAATGTTTTCTATTGACCAGTCTTGCTTCTGATAAACAGAAAGTGAAATTTTAAAAATGTAACAAACATCCAAAACAATGCTGTCTGATGGGTTAAACACGCTTTTAAGGAATGTGAGTACATATGATGGTATCATTATCAGCTGAGAACTCATAAAGAGTTTTGAAAAAGTGTAAAGGAGTCAAAGAAGCGTAACACAAACAAAACCTGTTACAAGGAAAAGCATTTCTGATGTCTGTAATGAAATGTAATGAGCAAAATTGTTGACTACAACGAGACAGAAACAGGTATGCTTGAGCATTCTATATTTTTTATGCTCACGTCCCGTGACATTATGTCCTGTTTTTGTTGTCTTTGGTTTAAGTTGCATTCATATTTTAAATGAACCACACCAGAAGTTCATTTGGAAACAAATCAAGACTGATTTTTCAGCATATTTGGGTCTCACCAGAGTTAAAATAACAGCGTTCACACTTATTCAAATGATCTGCACTAATAGAGCAATAACACCAAAGTATATTTTAATCAAGCCAAACATGCCAACACACCCTTGGGCTTTTTTTTTAAATTCATCTTTATTTCTATAGTGCTTTTACAATGTAGATTGTGTCAAAGCAGCGTAACATAGAAGTTCTAGTAAATTGAAACTGTGTCAGTCCAGTTTTCAGAGTTGAAGTTGAGTTTAGTTCAGTTCAGTGTGGTTTCATTTTCACTGCTGAAAGTCCAAACACTGAAGAGCAAACTCATCGATGCACAGCTCCACAAGTCCCAAACCAAGCAAGCTAGTGGCGACAGTGGCAAGGAACAAACTTCACCGATTGACGAAATTGATCCTCTGGCCAAACTACTTGTGCAGAGCACTGGACGTCCATCGTGGAGAAGCTGCAGGTGGGAGAGGTCACCGGCTGGTGTACAGGCTGGCCCTTCTGGATCAATGCGAAGATTTGTCTGCCACTGGGGTCTTTCAGGAATCAGTCTTATCCTCGCCACTCCTCCATGACCACCACAGCAGCAGATGTGTCTTTAATCTAGTTTAAATATGTCGAAGTTTGTCAACATTTTTAAGATGAAATCAGTTTTACAGATGCTTGAAATCTGGCCTTGAAATGACAGGTTGCTATCAAAACAGCTTTGTTCTGAAGTTTTAAGCAAAATATCAACACTTAAGGAATCCTTTAAAAACATTATAATATACTTCATAAATTGAATTAACTTCACATTATTCATATTAATTAACTGATTACTAAAAATAATATATTTTACCAGCAATAAGGTCTAAATAAAATAATTCTCAATTGAATTTTTTAGATTATTTATTTATTTATTTATTATTATATTGATACATTATTATTTAATATGAATTATACATGTTAATCTTATTCAGTATATTATTTTATTTATATATTTTATTTAATTTTAATTGTGTCATGCATAGTAATAGTACATTTCATACAGATTTTGATTCTAAAATTTAAATTTAATTAAAACGTTTATTTAGTCCTAACATTTGAATTATACATGTTAATTTATAAAATTATATTAATAACAATAATAATAATTAAACTTAAAAAATGTTCAATCAAATGAGTATTAATTAAATGACACAAATTTAGCAGCATGTCAGTGAGGTTTGAGAACATGAAGAGCACACTGTGTCTCTCCGTGCCAAAGAAGTGTTTTAGGTAACTGTTGATAACATTTGGTATAAAAAATGTCAAATCCCAAAGTATCTTCATTAGCAGTCTCAGACTGTTGGATTTCACTGTACATGTCATTTAGGGTCAGAGCTGCTGACGTCACTTGCCAAGCAAGAGATCTTTAATTTAATTGAATCATTCATTATTAAAGCATAAAAGTGATTATCGGATTACCAAAACTCGTTTACTTCCATCGTTGTAATGCGTTAACCAAAGTCTCAGCTCATCATATTCAAGTGACTTATGCAATCCCACAATCATGCATATTTCATCCAGAAGCAGACAGAACACAGAGAGACTTGGCTCTCCCCGATGTTCTTCCTCTTCACTGCACACCAATCGCCATCCAGACACGCAGACAGGGGGCGATTCTAATGAACGCTTCCCAGTAAATCCCCTTTACAGTAATGGGGATTCCTTCATTATCCATACGCCTGCTTTCTGACATCTGGGTGTTCATGCTGCGTTTGCACTTTGCTTCTACTAACCCAAATCTGTGTTTCGCAATTATTCCAAATTCACCTCAAACTTGTCAGAATAATGGCTAAAAGTGCACTCGCTCCCCACCGGCTCCCTTTTTTAGGGTTTTGTGACCCTCAGTAGGGGCTCTTTTGTAGCCAACGGAGCGTGCAATTGATTGAGACTGCGTTCCTGGAGGACTCATGGCATGGGGCTAAATTTGGCAGAAGGTGGCAAGGGAAAGGGCAGATACATGAGGAGCTGTTGGAGACACGCAGCTGGAGATGTTGAAGCATTAAAGACTGATTCATTTACCGCCCTGTGTTTCCATTACCACGCTCAGACTGGAAAGTGTGTTTGTGTACTCATAATGAGGCCATTTGTTTGTGTGTGCACATTGCTTTCAGAGCAGATCAGGTGGGTTTAGCTCAGATTCCCTGTGCACCAGGTAACCACACCATAAATTCAAAACATTCGGTGGAGTGAAGCGTGTATTTAGTGCCCTAGAATTAGTAGATTATTAACAAATGCAGACCCCCAGGCCTCTGTGTTTGTGTGCCAGGCATTGAAGAGTTGCCTGGGTTGTTCTTCCATGCACCTGTAGAGTTATTTTCCATCTGGACATTCCTGTTGCTCTACTCTCGGTATATTGCTGCTCTCGGTTGATTTGAAGCACTGCTTTTATTCTCATTAATTAGTAGCTTTGGATAAAAGCATCTGCAAAATGAGTAAATGTAAACAAATGTTCAAAGACATTGGAGGATCCTGCTTTAGACGAAGGTGATAAGCATTTCAGTGGTTTTCTATGGTAAGATGCATGGTGTAGGAACATAATGAAAAATGCTGCTTAGGGTCAAAAAATATTTTGCCTCACCTGCCAATTGCAGAGAAAATGTACATATTTTTACTGCCCATGAAACTGTAATATGCATTATTTCATTAAAAACAAGCTAATCTAATCTAATTATTATTATTATTTGGGGCCAAGCACCAAAGGGCTATATGCACAGACTTTTCATTTTCAGCCAGGCAGCCCAAGGGCTTCAGGGTTTTCCATTACACAATTGTCATGTTTAAGATCTGATTTCTTTTAAAAAATAAAGTCATTAAAATATGACAGTTTATTTTACCCCAGTATTTTCAATGGAATTTCTGCGTTAGCCTGTTGCTACTGACGCCGCTAGTCGTTACATGGTCTTTCGTCTCGTTTTACGCTTGAACATATAAATGAATGCTTAAATCTATTTAACTGAAGGTATTGTAATCACATTAAAAACAACCTTGTGAAATTGAACAGTCACATTAAGCTTTCACCAGAAGTTTATTATTGGCTTTAAAACTCTAGCTGGGCATAGAGCCCATTGTTTTCAATCATTATTATTATTATTATTATTATTATTATTATTATGCTGAAATTTGAATGGCAGCCTATAGTTCTGTATGGGAGAAAGTTGTATAATTTGACACAATGATAGAGAGCAGTGTCAACATAAACAACACTTGTCCAAAACTGCAAACTTTGTATGCTAATAACTTTTAAATCGTAAATTAAATTTCCTCTGAATCCTTGGCTCATGCCAATTCAAATGAAACAAACACAAATTTTCAAAAATCGTAACGTTTTTTCTATTTTTAATAGTTCGTAAAACCTTTTATCGAGGTCGTCCTTGACGGTTTGTCTTGTTTTGACCAGAATTGGCTCAGATGGCATTACAGGTGAACCACTGCAATGATTTGAAGTATTGAAACCAAACAAGTGTGTGATCTAGACCTGACATTGACCAAACCATATCAGTTTGTGTCACCTTCTGGGTAAATTTGACAAACAATTAAATTCTATCAATAAAAATCATGCAAATTTTATCAAATGACTTATGAATAGTTTTGTCTATTGTCATGAGACTGGTCTTGTTAGATTCCTTGGATCATGCCTAGAACATTGATATCATTTAATGCCTAATCAACAGGACTTCCTGTCCACCATATTGAATTGTTGTTTTGAACTCTCCATAGATCATTGGTCCAATTTCCACCAAATTTGGCACAGGCCATGCTGCCTAAAATGTATAGAATTTTCCCATTGCTCTGCAGCTTCTTGCCATGCTTGTTTATGATGTGGCCGCTGGACTGCTTGGCTCCGATAATTGCTGCTTGCAGCTATATTAATAAATTGTTATTATTAACAATAATTACAATATTATTAATAATAATTTGTCTATTGTTTAATCGAAGTACAAAAAAAATTCATAAAAACACTATAATACTATTGCTATTAATACTATTAAATATTTCATGATACTAATTTATATAATGACAATAATAAATCTATCAAGCATAACGAATAGAGGAATTATTATTATTATTAATAATAATAATATTATTATAATATTGATAATTGTTATTATTATTATTAATATAATAATAATAATATTAATAATAATAATAATAATAATAATAATTATTATTATTATTATAATAATTATTATAATTATTATTATTATTATTGTACAACAGTAAAACAACAGAGCTTGTTATTTTGGCAGGAAACTGAAGGCAAATGTCAGGATCGTTGACTGTGAACAGAGACACTGAAAACATAAGCTGCTCACGTCAAAACATCACAATGCTGCCCTTCAAATGACATATTTATATAATTACAGTGAAGTCTTTGGAATTTCATAATCTCTGTAAACCAGTTCAGGCATTGTTAGAATTCATCCAAAAGTAATTAGCCATCTGACATTTTATTTGGCAAGGCTGATTTTTTAAAATGTTATTTCTGTGTTCATTTGAGCTCTTGTGGCCATCCGATCACAATTATACATTTATGAAGTGGACAAAGTTTGAAATTTGAATGATACTTGTAAAAAAATACTAACGGATCTGTTTAATGCTTGTGTTTTTCAGCCCAGTCTTTCATGCGGAGTATCTTCAGCCCTATTTTCATGCTGAGTCTCATCACCATGTGTGTGACTCAGCTGCGCCTCATCTTCTACATGGGGGCCATGAACAATATCCTGGAGTCTCTTGCTGATGGAGACCTGACCAAAGGTATGAGTGTGACAAACATTCACAAATGTGTCTGACGCTACAGGCTAACAGCTGTTTCTGCTGCTCTCGTGCTCAATGTCACCTTTAGAACAGACAGCAAACAGAGCAAAGTCCTATTTATTTTCTCCACAGAGTTTTTGCTTCCTGTATAAATACTGTCCTGTCCTAATAAAGAACAAAAAGTCTTGATTGAATGATATATATATATATATGGTAATCTATATAATTAATTATATTATGTGTCATTTATACATAAAATTAATATCTATAACATTTAGATTATATTTATTATATATTATACACAGACTTCGTATTAAATACATTATATATTTTTTATATTTGATGTCAGGGGAGAAAATAAATGGGAATAAATATTTCTATTACTAATGCTGTAGAGCGCTGTTGTCCTTCTTTTTCTTAAACGTTTGCTGATGACAAACACATGGTGATTGTCTGCTAACACTCTTAATCACGTGTTTGATATGAACCTGAGTGGTCGCAGCAGGTTCACATTGTTAATTCCTCACTGTCTGTCTCTTGTCCTCTGTTTGCACTCTCTCTTACGCTGCTTGCTGTGTTTTCAGTGGAGATGATGGAAATGGGTAAGACTTCTGGCCAAGTCAGCTGGATTCTATACTCTTCCCTTTTCACCCCACACCTGAAACACTTCATCCTCCTCCACCTTCATCTCACACTGATTCATGTTGACATGTGAAAGCATGAACCCGGCATTTGTTTGTTAGATATGCATTAGAATCATTCATCTGTCTATCTGACCTTCACTGAAGCAAATCATGAAGACTGCTGTCTGTTTTACCTTTATACACTGTGTGAGACAATGTGTATAGGTCTTACAATAAATAAATAAGCTGCGTTAATAGGTTTTAATATGTTATAAGGCAGTTAATATAATAATAAATACGTTTTTATTTTGTCAGTTTAATTTGAATTAGGTGCCTATAAATAATTTAACATAGATTTTTTATACATATTATGGTATTATTGATATTATAGTAAGTTATTTTACATTACTAAATTAATTTGACATTAGGTGCCTGTAAATAATTATGATTTTAATGAAGATGTTTTGGAGCCAGGCTAAAAAGCCTCTGCAAGACAAACAAAAAAGCAAATAAATTAAATATTACACATTTTAATATCTACATTTTTACAACTATATATATATATATATATATATATATATATATATATATATATATATATATATATATATATATATATATATATATATATATATATATATATATATATATTATTTCTGTGATGCAGCCTGAATTTTCAGGATCATTTCTCCAGTCTTAAAACTCCAGAAATCATTCTAATATGTTGATTTGCTGGTTAAGAAACATTTATTAATTCATTATTAAAGGTTTTAAATAAAAAAGTTCACATGAACAGCATAAATTTGCAAATATAAATCTTTGGTAACGTTATTAATGTCTTTAATGTCACTTTTGATCAATTTAATGTATGACTAATAAGTAAAAGTATGAATCGGTCAAGTTTGTTCCTCACCACTGTCGCCACTGGCCCACTTGGTTTCAGACTTGTGGATTTGCGCATAGATGAATTTGTTCTTCAGTGTTTGGACTTTCAGCAGTGAAAATGAAACCACACTGAACTGAACTAAACTAACTCTGAAAACTGGACTGACATGGTTTCAATTTACTAGAACTTTTATGTTAAGCTGCTTTGACACAATCTACATTGTAAAAGCACTATAGAAATAAAGATGAATTGAATTGAGTTGAACAATTACCATGCTAAAAAGGTGAACTCCCAAACGTTTTATTGGTTGTGTATGCTCAAAAAAATAAAGATAAAATAAATCTCTCTCTCTCTCTCTCTCTCTCTCTCTCTCTCTCTCTCTCTCTCTCTCTATATATATATATATATATATATATATCGTCACCTTGGGATTATAAGGTTCTATCTGCGTTTTGAATGATTTTGAGATATTGAGCTTCAAAGTTTTTGCATTCCATAGCAAACAGTATGTGTGTAACATTTGTTTTTTTTTAAATAAGAAGTGTTAAAATATAAACAACTTATAAAAAAACATCCCGTAATGTAAATAAATTGTCATTTAATAGGAATATGTCAGTAACTCAATTTTGACAAAAATGTCAGATAGAATCTTATAATTCTAAGGTGACGATATATCTATATATATATATATATATTCCACCAGCTTCAAAGTTGGCACTAGTTGCATTGATAAAGTCATTTTTATGCATATATATATATATAATGTAAAATCTCAATTTATTTTCCCTCAGTGAGCACATACACGTCTATTTTCGGCGTGCTGCAGTTGCTGTGTCTCCTGACGGCTCCAGTGATTGGCTACATCATGGACTGGAGGCTTAAAGAATGTGAGGAAGAAAACGAGAAACAAAGTGCAAAGTGAGTGCAACCATGAGCCTATAATGCTTCTTTCCTACACCCACCGCTATCCAATTCAACCCATAATTATTATCTGATTACAAGCTTAATGTGCCATCGCATCTGCAGTAATGCACACTTTGCTTTTCCATCAGGGATCCCACTCAGCCAAAGAAACGGGACAAACAGATCCAGAAGATCAGCAACGCCACCCGTGCATTCATCTTCACTAATTTGCTGCTGGTCGGCTTCGGGATGACGTGTCTGGTGCCTAATCTTCATGTCCAGGTAAAGTGAGAGTGAAACATGAGTCTGGTGTCCTGCAGAATGATATTGTAGGCAGTGGTGAAAGAAGTGCTGCAGAGTCTTGCCATGTTACTGCAGTGAATTGATTGGGGATGAAGAAGCTCAACAGCTCCTCTCTGTGGCAGACTTTGGTTTTTTTTTTCAAAGCTAGATTAAATTTATGTATTAGGAAAACTTAAAAAAAAGTTTTTGCCTTGGAAGAGCTTTAAGTAACTCTGCTTTCTTGTTTTGTTTGTAGATTTTGTCCTTTGTGTTGCACACCATCGTGAGAGGCTTCATTCACTCTGCAGTTGGCGGTCTGTACGCTGCTGTGTGAGTATGCTTTTGTGTTTTAATCTTGATTTAACCCATTAAATCAAGATTAATGTGTTGATTTTAATCTTGATTAACCCATATTACCAGAAAATATACTTTTAAAAAATTTAAAAATAATAAATATGTAAAAATAGATTTTAGAATTTTAAATAGCTCTTTGAAATCCTCAAAATACACATTTTTTATATAATTATTTGTGAAGATGATTTTTTTAAGTAGATTTTTTTTTGTGTTGTGGTCATTTTGGACAATGTGGAGTGCCTTTAAGTGACAAAAGTATTTATAAAATTATCACTGAAGTATGTCATTAGTACATATTTAGCATATTTAGGGCATATTCAGCGCTGAAGTTTGTTGTTAATATATATGCTAATATATATTCAGTTTGCTTTTCAGAGTAATGTTTATGTTGTTTTGTTGGAAATGCATATGTCATGTTCACGATTTTAGACATAGTTTTGTTTTTGAGTAGTCAGGAGTTACAAATTCAAATGAAATGTAATTAAAGTCTATTCATTCAATTGAGTTTAATACTGCTAATTCTCATATTAGACTGTGTTTTTAAAATTAATATTACATAATGATATCTTGCAAATATTTGTGTATTTTGCACTAGTTTTATATCTGGTTCTTTTTTTTAATTTGTATTTTTAATTATTTTTGAATGGTTATTACAGTTGATATGGTTTTTGTAACAATTTTATACAACTATACATTTATATTGGTTTATAAAATAATGGTTCTTTATGTCCAAATTAGGGCTGCACGATATTGGAAAAATCTAACATTACAATATATTTTTATTCTGCGATGTATATTACAATATGAATATAATTACACTAGATTAGCTGAATAACTATTTAAAAGAATTTATCATTTTAGATTGCTTGGGATGATTCAGTAGGGGAGTACATGTGCATAAAGAATAAGAATCTTTCAACAAATGTAGATAAATTCAATAAAGTAAAAAATACCAATTAAATACACAGCATTTGATAGTTTTCCGAAGAGTCTGACTGTATTTAGGTCTATAGTAATTAAATGATAAACAATCAAATGTAAAATAATACTGCATAGCCCTAAGTTTATAAACAATTCAATCGTTATTCATTTGTCAAAGTACAAACGGTACCATTTTTTTAGGCCTGAATACTTTTAAAACCCTCACACACTCACAGGCCTCAAAAAACACTTGATAAATGATAAATTATAATCCAGACTCAACATTGCATATGCTCACGATGTGACTATTGCGAATGATCACATTGCGATAATGATGGTAAAACGATATATTGTGCAGCCCTAGTCCAAATGGACCTAAATGTGAAAACATTCGACACACAGATTCTGAATGCATTCTAATGGCTAAAGAAGAGTGGTTTGGTTTATGTGTGCAGGTACCCGTCCTCTCAGTTCGGCAGTCTGACAGGAATGCAGTCCCTCATTAGTGCACTTTTTGCATTGCTGCAGCAGCCACTCTTCATGGCCATGATGGGCCCGCTGGAAGGAGATCCACTCTGGGTGAGCAGAGAGACTGTTACTAACATTTAAACCAACAGATCATCCAGAAATTACAATTCTGTTTTGAGTTACACTATTCATGTTGTTTCAAAACTATTCAAAGATGTATGACTTCATAATAAATGTGCTTCTATGAAAGTGATGTAGAGCATGATGAAATAAGAGGCAAGGGTCTAAACAAAATCCATATCCAAAACCCTTACAAGTGATGCATCTGAATGGATTTTAAACACCGTGAAACATTTATGCATTTCAGATTAAAATGCATCTGCAAACTGAAAGCACATGTTTTTATGAGGCAGAAACCATTAATCTATACACTCAATAATAAATCATTAACTGAACCAAGTCCACATCCAACAACTGTTTTTTTTAATAACTGGTCTCACTGAGATGTACATTTGAAGTCAGAATTATTAGCCCTCCTGAATTATTATACAAAAAATTCAACACATTTCTAAACATAATAGTTTAAATAACTAAATTATTCTAAATAGACCATTTTGAGGGATGTAATCAATAACAATGGTCCTAACATATTTCCTGTTTTAAATGTTTAATTTCTAGAGCTTCTGAGAATACAAAAATGTCAACATATTGATAAATAATGTTATCATAGCTATTTTTAACGTGAAGGTGTGATTTAAATTGGCTCTTGTTACAGTTTTGAAATAGTTTGACAACAAGCAGGAAATATTCATGGGCCAATGACATCACATTAAAATGGTCTATAGGGGTGTGACAACATGCTAACTCCACAAGACAAGATGAGACACAAGATTTGGTTCAAAAGAACGAGACGAGACGCGATTTTTACACTATTTCTAGAATGGAAAAGGCAACTCAGTGGCGCAGTAGGTATTGCTGTCGCCTCACAGCAAGAAGGTCGCTGGTTCGAGCCTCGGCTGGGCCAGTTGGCGTTTCTGTGTGGAGTTTGCTTGTTCTCCCTGCATTTGCGTGGGTTTCCTCCGGGTGCTCCCCGCTTAAATGACAGTCCAAAGACATGCGGTACAGGTGAATTGGGTAGGCTAAATTGTCCGTAGTGTATGAGTGTGAATGAGTGTGTATGTGATTCCCAGTGATGAGTTGCAGCTGGAAGGGCATCCGGTGCATAAAACAAATGCTGGATAAGTTGGCGGTTCATTCTGCTGTGGCGACCCCAGATTAATAAAGGCACTAAGCCGAAAAGAAAATGAATAAATGAATATATGGAAATCATGTTAGTATTTAGGGTTCTGATATGAAAAACTAACATTAAGCCCTTTCCAGTCAGTCTAAATAATGAATGGAAAATATTCTTTTATTCAACTGAGAAAAATATCTCAAAATTAAAAACTTGTAATGAATGTTATTTTACTTTAATTAAGGACAGTAAAGGACATGCAAACGCTACAAAATATTTTGCTAATATATGAACAGAAAATAGTCTTTTTATATCATTTTAAATGTTAGCAAAATATTTGCTTATATTTGGTTAAAAATAAAGTGGTTACGTCACACCAGCCCAACTGAGTGCCACGCGCAACACAGAGGCCAGCCTGGGTTGCCAGCTGTGTGCAAAGCACTTGATTTGCAGTTCAAATATAATCCTGCCTCCAATTTTCAATATTAATTTCACCCTCACGCACAGTCATGCTAACATCACTAACAACTCACTAGACAACTTTTCACCTCGACGAGAAATCTCGTGACACGAGATCTCGTCACACCCCTAATAAATGATTTCTTTTACCTTTGTCATGATGACAGTACATAATAATTTATTAGTCATTTTCAATACACTAGTATTCAGCTTAAAGTGAAATTTAAAGTCTTTTACTAGGTTATTTAGATTAATTATGATGAGTTAGGGTAATTAGGCAAGTCATTGTATAACACTGGTTTGTTCTGTACTTGCTCAAAAGGGCTAATGATATTGACCTTAAAATGGTTTCCAAAAAATTAAAACTGCTTTCATTCTAGCCTAAATAAAACAAATTAGACTTTCTCCAGAAGAAAAAATATTATAGGAAATACTGTAAAAATGCTTTGCTCTGTTAGGAAAATATACTCACAGCAGGGCTAATAATTTTGACTTCAACAATACAGAACCAATTCCATTATGCTGCGACTTTGAAAGTCCATATGACTCCTAAACCCATGTTATATTTCTGTTCTGCACACAAACCCCAATATAACTTACTATTGACCAAAGCCATCCATAAGATGCCAATTAGCATCT